>NW_027616432.1:0-180000 GCF_964187855.1 Myxine glutinosa | reverse complement strand
CACAAAATGAGCGAAACGCGTTACGCCTGGATGGCCCGCAGTGGCATGCAGCACACGTAGGCCCTCCAAAGAGGTGATACCCGCGCATGTAGCTGGTCGCGATAAGGCATCGGCGGCCCGGTTATCCTTCCCTGGGCGGTATTTGATGGTGTAACAGAAGTCGGCGAGTTCGATACGCCAGCGAGTGATTTTCTCATTCTTAATGCGCTGGGCGTGTAAGGTGTCGTACATGAATGCAACGCTTTGCTGGTCCGTGATGATTTGGAAGCACC
The DNA here is from genome assembly GCF_964187855.1 of Myxine glutinosa. Lineage (NCBI taxonomy): Eukaryota > Metazoa > Chordata > Myxini > Myxiniformes > Myxinidae > Myxine > Myxine glutinosa. Next base: position 179,728 of record NW_027616432.1, on the reverse strand, counting down.
GCCCGAGTAAGTACAGGTGCCATCGCCGAATAGACTCGACGATCGCATACGCTTCCTTTTCGACGGACGAGTGTCTCCGCTCAGCGGTGGTAAGAGTCCGTGAAAAGAAAGCCACCGGACGCCCTCCTTGGGAGAGGGTCGCCGCGATGGCCTGATCCGAGGCATCACTTTCGAGGACGAAAGATCCGCTCTCGTCGATTGTCGCCACGGCGGCACGGGCGATGTCGGCCTTAAGGCCTTCAAAGGCCGCCAATGCGGCCGGAGTCAGTGGGAAGGTGTCGCAGGCCACGAGGGGGCGAAATTTCGCGGAGAAACTTTGTACCCATTTGGAGTAATGGGCGAATAGCCCGAGGGCGCGCTTCAGGGACGCCCGATCACAGGGAGGGGCCATGTCGAGCAAAGGTCGCAGACGCTCCTTATCCGGAGCGACAGAGCCATGGGTCACGGTGTACCCCAGAAGATCTATCTTGCGTAGGGAGTATTGGCACTTATCCTCGTTCATAGTTAAGTGATACCTCTGCGCGACCTCAAGGAAGCGCTTCAGATTAGCATCATGGTGCCCTTGGTCATATCCACAAACGTAAGATTGTCTAGGTAGACGAAAACATCGGTTAAGTGCTCCCTCGCAATGAGGTCATCCATGGCCCTCTGGAAACAAGAACCCCGTTCGTTACCCCAAAAGGCAATCGAGTAAATTGGTACAACCGCTGCCCCGACTCAAAAGCGGTATAGATACGATCCGCCCTAGAGATAGGGATCTGATGGTACGCACTACGGAGATCGAGAGTGCTATAGACCGAATACTGGGACACCTGTTGCACCAGCGCGTCCATCCCCGGAAGGGGGTAGGCATCCAGCTGTGTAAAGCGGTTAATCGTTTGGGAATAGTCGATTACCATGCGTCTGCGGTGGGCCTCGCTTCGCACCACCAAGACCTGGGCTCGCCACGGCGACCTGCTAGGTTCTATGATACCGTCTTTCATGAGCTGAGCCGTTTCGTCCGCAATGAATTGCATGTCTGCGCGAGAGTAGCGCCGTGATTTTACCGCGACAGGGGTACAGTCGGAGGTTAGATTGGGGAACAGCGAAAGCGGCTGGATGTCCATTTGCGCTAGGGCGCACACCGCAAGCGCGTCCGCCCCCACAACAAGCGTGTCAGGCCCACCAAACTCCATTACCAGACGTCCATGCAGCTTAAGAAAATCGTGTCCTAACAGAATATCAGCACATAAAGCAGGTAAAACCATAAGGTGTACATCAGGAAAAACCCGTCCCTTTAGCACGAGTTTCAATCGGCATTCCCCCTTCGTGCTGAGTCGAAGCCCCTGGGAAGCCATGAAGATCCGTCTCGTAGACCTCCAGACCCGCCATCCATGCCTGAGCACTAGTCGCTGGTCGATAAAACTATCCGTAGACCCTGTATCCACCAAGGCCCGAACACAATGGCCTTCGACCATGAGGGGAACAAGGGCTTGAGCCAGGCCGGACGAGCCTGCTGGGAGTGGGACTGAACCCCCCGAATGGGTCGGACGAGCCTCGCGGGTGGATCCTATGCCAGCAGCAGTTTTGCGGTCGTGGCCGGAGTATTCGTTGTCCATGGGGAATCCATTAATGCCATCAGAGGGCTTTCCCATGCATTCCGGTGTTTCGCGATTCAAAATCTGACAATTTTGATGGGAAAAGGCCTCCGTAGTATTTGAAAACGCCTTTTGACACTTTTGGCAGAAAAAGGCCTCCGTAGTATTCGAATTCGCCTTTTCCGGGGTGAGGGCCACCGTTAGCTCATGAACAACATGAGGAGAACGTACCGTTGGGGCTTGGCGAGGCTCCAAAGCCCCTTGCGTGGCCCGGAGTCTGGTCAAGGACGCGTACTTCGTGCCCGATTGAGGATGAGACTGTGGTGGCTGTCCGGTGACGCCCGCCAAGGTCGTCTGAGCGCCCAGGGACCCGCAGAGAGGGGCCCTGCTCTTTGAAGCCGGGTAAGGCGCCGGGTTTCGGGCTCGGCTCGTAGGCTCCGCAATGAGCCCATTCAAGGTCGCGCGCGGCCGCGAGCCGCGTGCGGTTTTCCTGCACACTTTTGCGTAATGTCCCTTTTGCGAGCACAAATGACATATTGCGTCCCGAGCTGGACACACGGGCCGGGAATGACGTGGCCCCCCACAGAAAAAGCAGGCAGCCCCGCGTAAGGCCTTGGGTCTGGCCGTAGCGGCAGCCGTCAGGACTGGGTCTTCCTCCGGAGCATCCCGGAGTTCCACGAGCAGGTCCGCGTCCTCGGCGGTAGCACTCTCCGGCCGTGCGTGTAGCGTAGTTCCCGCCAAGAGGCGCGTGCGATCATAGGTGTTCGATTGCATCCGCGCTTCGGTGTATACTTTCCCTTGCTCGAGAGCCGTAGCGAAGGTCAGGTCGGTCTTCTCCAGGAGCTTGAGCCTTAGTTCCTGGGAGGAGACCCCTGCAATATAGGCGTCTAAAAGAAGATCATCCTGAGACTGCGCGGGAGTCCGTGGCTCCCTGATGCTGTCCAGCAAGAGCTGCCGGAGCTCCTGAGCGTAGTGGTCCATCGGCTCGTTGGGTTGCTGACGTCGCGTTAGCAGCAAATATCGTGCATACACCTGGCTCTTTTCCTTTATGTACAGCCGTTTGAGCTCCGCGATCGAGAGGTCGTACGTCGCAAATTGAGCGATGGAATTGTACACCTTGTAGTCGATTTTTGAATGAAGCGTTGCTAGCTTCGCGGCAGCCGTCGGCTCGGTCTCGGGCTCCTCGAAATGATGCTCCAACGTTCTGAGCCAGTGCTTCAGTTGCAATCCACCATCCGGGGCTTGCGGGTCGGCACAGAATATGGCAACCGCCAGCGTCTTGTTGCCCGCTGCCATGTCGGTAGATTTAAATGGAATTAAGTGTTGTGGAAAACCAATCAGGTCCACACAACTTTAGTCCAACGGGTGGTTTAATTCCATTTAGATCATGACATCATCCTGTAATACAAGAAATGCAATAAGCATAAGATGTGGCATCACATGGGACCATTCATAACATTCAATGCAAGCAAGCTTGAAATTCTATGCTGGCGTACCGTTAGCGAGTCTACCAGATGGAACGTGTCACAGGAGAAGTCTCGGAGCACCGTCCGCAGCAGCAGGTCTTATAGTCGCGCCCCTAGCGGTGTCAACGAGCAGCGAGCATCACCCCGGGTTCAGTACGAATACGATTTCACTACAATATGAACTAAACTAAGTACATGTACCATGATACAAATGTACAGATTAGATATTGAGGTCAAATGGTCTTGAGATTTTCGGTCAAAGTTAGAGGAAGCAAAGACCTAATGTGGGCGGAGGCAGATCTAATGACATTGTGATGTTGAATTATGTCTAGTTTTTTCCAGCCGGTCCAAAGATGTGCGTTAGGGAAGCGGTAGTCATAACAAGAGCTCGGTGTACACTTACTCTGCACAAGGGTCTAGGCAGCACACGTCAGCGTTCCACGGCCAATGGCAGTATTGTTACGGATTCGTCACTTCCGTTGTGGTGGTTTGCATCCACTGTAAATATTTCTGATTCCATGTATTATTATTGTTGTCATTTAAAGGGAATAGATATTTCTATTTTCAAAAGTTAAAAGTTAATGTTAAAAGAAACAGGAAACCGGATCGGGAACCGGACTACGAAGAGGAAGAAGAGAAAAAAGGGCGGAGCGAGTGAAGTCGGACAAGAAGCGAGTCGCTTCAAGGTCCGGGGCGAACGTTGTCGAACGAAAGTCGCTCGTGAACTTTTGGGGTTCCTGGGAAAGGAATTCTTGCGACCGAGTTGTTATCGCTGTGACTGATCAACCTGCATGTCAGGTTTGGCGTTGGATTCCGAGGAATCATCGTCGTGTCGTTTCGACCCGAGTATGGGCCGTCGGCCATTTTGACTCGCGCAGGACTTGTGCTTCGCTCGCGGTTTCATCTCTTTTCGACCATTTCACCGCATTCAGACGTCGATCTGGGGCGTCTGTGTGACGTGGCTTTTTGAAGGTTAATTCGTCCATACCTGAGGGTGTGATCTCTCAGTTGCCTGGAGGGTGCCTTTGGATTTCCCAGTCGCCTTGAGGGCGCCTTTGTACAGCTTCGGCTGTGTGACTGTACGTGCCATCCGCACGGGATTCTGGTCTCGATTGGACCTCGTTCTGGCGATCGCTGGAGCGAATCAACTTCGTCGTGAAGGCGGGAATAAGAGACATTGGGGAATGTTCTTGTTTCACTCACTTGGAGCACAGTGAGTTATATATTACAAAACTGCTGGTACCATCATAGGATATATTGATTGTACTTTTGAATACTATTGTTGTTGTACTGTTATTCTTGTGTGATCTTAATACAATATTTGTTTGTGAGTAACAATTGGGGTGGCTTCTCCATTGATCTTTGACACACAGAATAACACATTTTTCTGCCATGCCTCCTCTCGGGGCTCGGAGGTACACCGTGACCAGGGGGTCGGGGAGAAGCACGTAACAGTATGTTCAGGTATTCTGCAGCTCGTGGTCTAGCTCTGCGTACTCGTGCACACCACAAGCCTTGATCCATCGCACTCAGGTGTTCCGTTGTCCTCGCTACACAATCCGTTGTCTGTCGTCTGACAACTTGTGGACTGACTGCGTCGCTTCACAACTCTTCTTTTATTCCCCTGCCACTATTAGCTTTCACCCTTGACTTGTGCTCCACCCACACATGCAGCTTGTCACCTCAGCACTTTCACCTTTGACCCTCAATGTTTCCCCTTTGGCTGCTCTCAGCGCTCCATCCAGGCATGCGGCCTCTCATGATTGCACATCGTAGTGCCTACCTTCACCATGGCAGTGCCGTCATTATTCCTTCATCCTGTCATGACAGGTAATATGCGGGGAGGTGATGTTGTTGTTGTTGTTGTATAGCCCTGGACAGTTCTCTCGAACAAGCCTATGGCACAGAGACAACTGATCGATCTCGCAGGAGCCATCCGCCACATCCAGGATGGTGTACCCCTGCCTTCACAAAGACAGGGAGGGCCATGACACCGAGAGAGAGAGAGAGAAAGAAGAGAAGAGAAGAGAAGAGAAAAAGAAGAGAAAAAGAGAGAGAGAGAGACTTTTTGACTTTTGAGGTCCTTTTATTACAAAAATATAAAAGTGTGTATGTACAATTTAAAAATCAAAAATCCCAACAAAACAGGAGAGAAAAAGAAAGCAAGGAAACGAGTATAACAATTAATCATTTCATTTTTACAAAAACATAAAATAAAGCAATACTACAAAAATATATAAAGACTTGATTTTTTAAGAAAGAGATCCACGACCATAGCACCAACTAATTTTGGCGAACTTCACGAACATTTTCTAAACACCATTTTTCCTCAAACACATCAAGTTCAGCCATGGTCTTCAACAACAACAACAACAACAACATGCATTTTAAGGCCATTTTCCCTGCTAGAGCGGGGGCTAGCCTTGCGGTCCCCATGACAATCTTCTCCATCTTGCCCTATTTTCTGCATCTCTCCTTGTTAACCCCCTTGCCCGCATTTCTTCTTCCACCATCTTTAGCCAAGTCTTTCTCGGTCTTCCCCGTCCTCTCCTTCCTTCTACATTCATTTCCATCACTCTTCTCAACCAGTCACTTTCATCCTTCCTCAACACATGACCAAACCATCTCAACCTGTTCCTCTTAACAGCATCAATCACAGGCTGTATTCCCATCATTTTTCGCAATTCATCATTTGTCTTCCTCTCTCTCAACGATACGCTGCACATCCATCGAACCATTCGCATTTCCACCCTTTCCAACCTTCGTTGCTGCTCTACGTTCATTACCCATGTCTCGCTCCCATAAATCATAACACTCTCACACATGCAGCATACACCTTTCCCTTCAGCTTCAACGACACTCCCCTCCTCATCAGCACGCCACTCAGTTCCCAAAACCTCTTCCATGCACATCTCACTCGAGCAACCGTTGCCGAGTCCGATCCACCTTCTCCATTCAGCATGTCTCCGAGGTAGCAAAATGTTTTCACACCTTCCAGCTTCACGCCGTCTCCAAGATCCAACTCAACATTTCCTCCATCTGCAGCTCCCTCTGTGCACACCTTACATTTGAATGTAGCTGCCACACTGGTTAATGACCCTCTCAGACCACTACATTTTTGATGAACCCACTCAGCCACATTGTACATTGAATGGAGTTCACTCCGACACCCTTCCTGCACACAGCACAGGGCCACTTCCCAGTTCTTTCCACCTCACCACATGCTTTACCACTTGCCATCACCTTCGTCTTTCTGATATTCACCTTCAGATCTTTTGTCTCCATACATTCCTTCCACTTGTTCATCTTTTCCTTCAGTCCATCCATACTTTCCGCAATCGACACCAGATCATCTGCATACAACAACTCCCACGGTAAACCCTCCTTTACATTCTGAGCCAGCACCTCCATCACAGCTACAAATAGTAGTGGACTTAGTACCGATCCCTGATGCACTCCCACCTTCACCTCAAACTCACCACTGTTCCTGTCCTTTGTCCTTACAGCTGTGCGCGCTCTTTTGTACATTGCCATCACCACTCTGATCAACCATTCCTCCACTCCTAACTTCCTCATTGCCCATGTCAATACTTTGCGTGGAACCCTATCGAATGCTTTCTCCAGATCAACAAACCCAAGAAACAACTTCTTCCTCTTCTCCATGTACTTCTCCTGCAACTGCCTCACAATAAAAAACGCGTCTGTCGTTCCTCTTCCTGGCATAAATCCAAACTGCATTTCGTCGATCTTCACTTTCTTCCTTATCCTCCTCTCCATCACCCTTTCCAATACCTTCATTCCATGCTCCAATACCTTTATCGCTCGGTACGAGCCACACTCTAGAGGGTCACCTTTACCCTTGTATAGAGGGACGAGGGTACTCAGTTCCCAATTCACTGGAATGCGGCCTTCTTTCACCGCCAGATTACAGATCTCTGTCATTCTCTTCACACCCCAACTTCCTGCTGCCTTCAACATATCTCCCACAACTCCCGTCGGCCCTCCCGCTTTTCTACTCTTCATTGCTTTTATCGCTTCCTCAACTTCCTTCTCAGTTATCTTCTCTGCCGGTCCTAAAACTGGGTTACTCTCTATTTTGCCATCCCATTCATTCTCTGTATTCAACAGCATTTCCATATATCTTTTCCATCTTCCTTTAATTCCATCTGGGTCCAGAACGATTTGTCCCACTTCATCCTTCAAGCATCTCACCCCCATCACATCACACCTCTCTTTCGCTATCTGCTTTGCAATCCTGAATACGGCTCTCTGACCCTCTTCCGAATCCAAGCGTTCTCCGAACATTTTCCGACATGCCTCCTGCACCTTTGCTACCTCTTTCTTTGCAGCCTTCTTGGCTGCCTTATAACTTTCATGCTCTGCTGTTTCTGCTCCCGTACCCTTCGCCCTCTGCCACTCCTTGAACTACTTCCTCTTCTCGTCAATCCTCTTTCCAACTTCATCATCCCACCACCATGTTTCCGAGTGCCTCGGTGGTCCTTTTGTCCATCCACATACCTCACCAACGGCTCCCAACAGACTAGCTTTCATTGACATCCAACCACTTTCAAGCTCAACCACATCATCCTCGACCCTACTCAGCCTCTCTTTTAATGCCTCCCTTACTGTCACCTCTTTCAACCTCCACACCTTCATTCTCGGTTTGTACTTCACCCGCCGAGCTCTCCTCATACCTTTCACCCTTATGTCGCAGACAACCAAGTGGTGCTGTGAAACAGCCTCCTCCCCCGGGATCACCTTTGTGTCCCGGAGGTGCCCCCTATCTCGCCTATGCACCATCGGGTAGTCAACGGTTGTCGTCGACCCACCTGACGTGTATGTAACAAGCTTATTAGCCTCTTTCTGGAACTGAGTATTACAAATCAACAAATCAGCTCCATCAGCAAACTCCAAAATCCTTTCACCTTCTCCATTTCTCACACCATATCCGTAACCCCCATGAACTCAGTCAAAACCATCCATACTCCTTCCCACATGTCCATTTAGGTCTCCTCCTACCACAACAACTTCCTCATCTTTCACGTTTTCCATCAGCTTCTCGATCGCACACCAGAACTTGTCCTTCTCTTCATCGCTCCGACCAACCTGCGGAGCATATCCCGAGATGACGTTCACCAAGAGCTTTCCAATCATCATTTTCACCATCATCAACCTATCACTCACTCTAGTTACACTCACCACACTGTCTACAAACTCCTCAGAAAACAGGACACCAACACCATTCATGCCCTCCAGGCACCCTTGCCACACAAACATGTATTTCTGTCCCTGCCTACCCTTCACCATTCTCACACCACTTCCCTTCCATCTCGTGTCTTGCACACAACATATGTCCACTCTTCTTCTGATCAATACTTCCACCACTTCTCCTGATCTCCCTGTCATTGTCCCTATATTCCACGTCCCAAACCTCAGAAACATGGTCTTCATAAAATTAAATTTAAGTTTTACCCTTGCAGAAACAAGCGCAGTGAAAAACGTCATGACGTTGCATTGGTGAAGCGGTTTACCGTTACGCCTCTCCTTTCTTGACAAGTATGTAGCAAGTTTTGCTGTTGCTACAAAAAAACACAACAGTTCATATTTTTTGTCTTGTGTACATTTATTTTTGAACCCAAAAATAAAGGAGCGAAAAGTAAATCTGAAATTCAATTTGTGTGACACAAAGTTCAACCAGCTAAATAATGGAAAAAGTCTTTCACAGCCAATGAAAAAATGAAATACATCCTCATTTACAGAGCAAAAGGGGCAGCATGCAGATATTGGGGCAAAATTCCTCACATATGTATTGCATGGCAATACGCCACTGGAGATCCCCTGTTCTTTTGGTGATTTGCTTGCAATATAGTCTACTTGCCAGCAATGTGAACCCGGAAATGTTGAGTACCCCAAAGTTTTAAGTTAGAAATGTACAGTATGGGTCCCCAGCACTTAGAAACTGCCAGATGCTAACTTGCATATGTTGGGCAATTAGCAAAATTAGCATTAATAGCATTAACCCTGTCAAACATAGGCCTGGGACACTGAAATTTCTGTTTCGCTCTATTGCTCCACTTTTATTCACAGGTATTAGAGGTAACAAAGGCAAGTACCATACCAAACTAGAATAGTATGACTATGGGTAAATAATATCCTCAAAATTAAAACACAAGTATACCCAAAATTATCAGAGCTGAAAAATATGTGCACTAGTTACACAACATAAAACTTCCATCAAGAAAGAGCGTCTTGCACTTCTACTACTCTGCACTGTTATAAAACATATCCTCATCATAAAACTCATCCTCATCGTCTTCATCTTCTTCTCCTGACTCTACATTCTTGTCATATTGCTCTTCTTGCTGTGAGTGTGTGAGTGTGTTGCAACATGTACTATCAGAGCCTTTGCAGAAGCAGTAGCTGGTACAGGCCAGGCCTGCAGCTACGCAGCTGCACTTTGCTGTTATACAGGGCTTTAACCCAGCTTTGCAGCTACAGCTGATCATTTCCAACACGGCAGGAGGAGCAACGGGGCTTGCATCCAGGATGGGCATGATGACTTCCTCTCCCTTCTCGCCTTCCTTCTTATTCCATCCAAACTCTGTTATGTCCACAGCTGGTGGGTCAGGGCAGTCTGCTGCTTTCCAAAGCAGCACCTGTAGATGGGCACGCCATCCATGGAGGAGAGCGTTGCGCTCTGTAGGAGGCAGTGTCTTCAGTGCTGGGGGGGTTTTGCGCTTTCGGTAGATGTCATATCTGGCGACGTTCAGAGATGCCGACTCCCTCTCGTTGTACAGAGCCAGGAAGAAACCACTCACTGCCTCTGTAATCTGTAAATCAGTAGCTCCCTCCTCTCCGATGAAGTGAAGCAGGTCACCAGGTACTACTCTCATGGCATTGAGTGCGGACACCTAACCTTTCCCCGCGGGATAGGAGGTGGTGTCACATCCGGAGAGAGCATGCATAGCCAGGATGGAGCGACACTGCTCACCGAGATTCTCTACTGTCGAATTAATGTTGAGAATAGTGCCATCCCATCTCTCCATCTGCAGGTTACATGTGATACCCACCTTCCAGCACCAATAGACCATGAGTACGAAAACATCAGTGTCGTCGCTGAGAATGCGGACAGTTTCAGCTCCGCGACTGGCTGCATCCAACATGTATGAGATGAGGGAGACGTCAGCCTCGTCATGAGTGACAATACTGTCTGCTTTGCTGACCATCTTGATGTGATCTCCTATGCTGTGTGTGCACAGGAGCTCACCCAGTCTCCGTTTGTTTGTCTTGTTCTTCATGACTTTGTCGCGGCTAGGTGGAGGGGTTGTCAGTGAGAGTTGGTACTCTGTTGAGCTCTCCCCAGCTCTTCTCTGCCTCTCGTGGTCTTTGGCAGAGACTTGCTCATACCGGTCAAAGATGACAAATGTTTCGGTGATGTAGCGATTAAGCCGGCGCCCCATGCTGGCTGCGAGGTCAGCCACAGTGCCTGACGATGGCCACACCACGTGGTAGATGAGCTGCGATGCATCAACGAGTACAACATGTGGTGGGTGGGGATTGGGGGCAAGGATTCCAAGACGCTGGATGATCACAGACTTGTTACCCTTCCTGAGGCATCCATACTCATCGCTGATGGATGCAGGGACCGGTTCGAGCTCGTAGTCAAAGAGGGCAGAGAGCTCCATTCTTCTCTTGCTCCCCACCACCAGCAGCCGAGCAAACAACGCCTCAAGGTCACATATGATCTTCGCATTGACCTTCACTCTTTTTTTGGTGAATGTCATTGTCACCACCTTATTTGAGATGGGTGCATGAAATCTCTCAGGAAGTGATGAAGAGAACAGTGTGCTCATGTCCTGTCCGATCTTCAATGCATCTTGCACATTCACCTTTTCATCTGCCACCTGGCCATTTATGATATGGTGGAGGGTCGCGGTCTCTATGGTGAGTGGATGGGAGTTTTCCTGTAGCACTCTCAGGATTTTAGCCCGGTCCTCCGCGTCCAATTCCCGCCGTCCTTTACCCTCTTCTTTGTGTCTGTTGGGCTTCATTGTCTTATCCGGTGCTTCAGCATCGTCGTAAATGTCATCCAATGATTTGGAGAGATAGGAGCAGATGCCGAAAGATTGGATCCACACGGCGACCTGCTCAGGGTTGGTGGAGATGCCCTTCATGCCTCCTACTCCCTTCCCTTGCTTGATGCATGTCTGCTCCCCAAACATGTCTCCACTCACTGCAGCTGCACCATCAGAGTGGCGGCACACATGGCTTCCAGCGTAAAGGTCATCCTTGGCAGTAGCAGGAAGGTACTGCATGTCGCGCAGATGCCATGTGATCCATCTTGCGTAGTGGTGATGACCGGCAGCAAAGAAATAGGGCAGCATCTCTTCAAGGCAGTGTTGTTGCAGCATCCAATCACCCTCTCTTTCTGCTCGCCAGAACCTGTGAGCTATTAGGGTAGGGGTGATGAAACAATCCACCCATAGCCGAAAAAAAAATCCACGTCTTTTACATCCCTTTTTTCACATGAAATTTTGATCGCAGGAAATTTTTATAAGAACACTCACGGAAAGCATATCTGTCTAAGTGTATTATGTCCAAATTTCATACAGATCCTTCAAATAGTTTGCTCACACGAAGCATTCAAACGGAGCAATAGAGCGAAACAGAAATTTCAGTGTCCCAGGCCTATGTTTGATAGGGTTAATGCTATTAATGCTAATTTTGCGAATTGCCCAACATATGCAAGTTAGCATCCGGCAGTTTCTAAGTGTTGGGGACCCATACTGTACATTTCTAACTTAAAACGTTGGGGTACTCAACATTTCCGGGTTCACAAGAGGGCTCTATAGGCTTGGCAAGTAGACTAATACATCGCTTCCCATACAGGTTCAGTGGGGGGCCCGGCAGGGAGTAGTCTCTTCCAGCGTGCTACTCCGTTTAATGGAGAAACACTGAGAATTAGGAACACGCAACACCTACACAGGCTCTTGCTACTTGAATGAATGAATGAATGATCGTTTTAAGGCCATTTTTCCCCGCTTGAGCGGGGGTTAGCCGTTAGGTTGAGCCTGCTTGCAGCTTGCAATTAAGTTGTCCCTGTGCTAACAGGTGGAAGTTCTCTGGGGGAGCAGTCAACAATCTGTTTCGGGAAATATGACTCATCAGGATGTCCAGTCAATAATACCCGTAGCTGATGACCTTTTTGTACGACTTTCCTCAATATTAAGCCGATTGTCCTCTTGGACCGAATTCCTGCCATATTTGAAATTTCTTCCACAGTCTTCCACCCCACACCAGAATTTGGCCGTAGGTGCCATACTTTGTTCATGCCTGCATCAATGAAGCGTTGGCACAAATCACGGCTCTTGAATACATCAGGGAAGAGAGCGTTGAAAAACAGTGGTTCAATTTCGAACATCCCTGGGGAGTATGTGTCCTCTTTGCGACTCACTGTAAGACCTTTCTAGGCATTGAGAAGGCTCTGGTAGAATATAGGGAGCGTTGCTGTATCCACATCCTTGAGGTGGGTCAGGAATACTTCACGACCATAGCCGAGTCTGCCCGCCTGTTGCAAAATATGACAGGCCAATGGGTAGTTTGGCAGGTGCTCAACATATAGAAGGCGCTGAATGGAGCACAAGCGAAAGGCCATGAGGCGGGATTTCACGTGAACAAGGCCTTTTCCTCCTTCAGATGAAGTATGGCATATTACATTTCGCCGCAGCCAATGATGGCCTCCCCCCAAAAAGTCCACAAGTTTGGCCTGGATCATTCTAAGCAGCACTTCCGGTGAATGAATGAATGATCGTTTTAAGGCCATTTTCCCCCGATAGAGCAGGGGTTAGCCTTGCGGGCCCCATGACAATCATGGTTCCCTGTTTGAGGCAATGTTTTTATGGCCGGATGCCCTTCCTGACGCCAACCCTTGGTCACGCTCTTACGATGCGCAGGGATACAGTGTGCCGATTCTGAATCGGGGTACACACCGTGATCATTCATCCCAGCAAGCTGGTACTCAATTTGCCGACCTCGGAAGGATGACAGGCTGAGTCAACCCCCCAGGCGTTCATTCAGCCATCGACCGGGATTCGAACCCAGGATCCTAGGATCCCAAGCCGGCACCCTAACCGCTAAGCCAACGCCAGGCTGGAGGTGGTTGGAGGCAAATAAAACGATGCCATTAAGTTGCAGCAACGAAGTTATTGGCAACTCAGACACGGCCCTTAAATGAAAGGTGCGGTGGGGCTCTTTTCCACAGGTTCAGTCTCCTCTCCATTTCTCCAATCAAGCCTTCCAAATTATCTACAGTCACGTAAAAAAAGTAAGTACACCCCATGTAAAGTTTTGACTTTTTCAACATATTTCAATGTACAGCTATTTGATCTTCATTTCAACAATATTGATAGATAAAGGTGATATAATATTCCAAATATCATGAAACATTTACATTTTGTAGTCCATTGTATAATTTAAATAAACATAGATGCAAATTTTGCATGTGGAAAAAGTAAGTACACCCTTGGTTCTAATAGGTGGTATTGCCCCCTTTGGCAGAAACAACCTCAAGTAGGCATTTCTTATAACTGTCTACCAGTCTCTGACATCGACTGGGAGAAATTTTTGCCCACTCCTCCATGCAGAATTCTTTCAGCTGTGCGATGTTTGAGGGGTTTCTTGCATGCACAGCTCGTTTAAAATCCCCCCACAACATCTCGATTCTCGATGGGATTTAGATCCGGGCTTTGACTTGGCCATTCCAGAACCCTCCATTTCTTTATTTTCAGCCATTCCTTGGTGGATTTACTGGTATGTCTCGGGTCATTGTCATGTTGCAAGGTCCACCTTCGGTTGAGCTTCAACTTTCTGACAGATGGCCTCACATTATCCTCAAGCACCCTCTGGTACAATGAAGAATTCATAGTGGATTCTATGATGGTGAGCTGCCCAGGCCCTGATGCAGCAAAGCTGCCCCAAACCATAATATTTCCACCACCATGCTTTACAGTTGGTATCAGGTTCTTGTGGTCAAATGCTGTCTTTGGTTTTCGCCAAACATGTCTTCTGGTACTGTGGCCAAATAGCTCTACCTTTGGGTGCGTATCTACGGAAAATAGCGCCTATGGCAAGCACTGAAATTGCGCCCCTGTCCAAACATCTGACTCCCATCTTTTCGATAACTTTACCATAAAATCAGCTCAAAAATACAAATCAAGCTCGTTAATCTTTTAATTAACAAATTATGGCACTACATGAAAATTACAACTGCACCTTCCTTGCTTTCACTGATGCAAATTGGTCTATGATGTGCTCAGTCAGTTTTTTCAGTTTCTTCTCTTTCTACACTCAGCAGAGCAAGATCACAGAGTCTGCCTTGACCCATGGAGGCTCTCAAATTCGAAAGTATTAGTTTTAACTTGCTGAATGATCTCTCACAGCTGGCGATGAAAACTGCGATGGTTAGCATTATCTGAATAGCAATGCGAAGTTTGGGGAAGACGCTCTCTTCTCCATACTGAACAATAAATTCGAGAAGCTCTTCAGGTCTTGATATTTTCATGTTGGCCCGAATTGATAGCAACATTCTGCAATCCAAAATTTCTTCACATAGCTGCTGTCCATCAACATCAGAGCTGTACAATTCGCCCAAATTTTCGCACTTCTTCTTTAGGTCGTCACTGACGGCGCCGTAACACAGTCCCTCGACATCGAGAAGTTACCCAAACTCGGCGTCAGTGTCGTGCAAACGAGCGAACCTTTCATCCATTTCTCCGTGAAGACGGTCGAGTGTTCCCTTCATGACTCTTTCCATTTCCTCCTTGGCTGTTAACCCAGAGTCTCTCGAGTGCTCATCAGCCATTCGTTTCTTTCGTCTCTGACGTCTTTCAACTTCAATATTCCATTCTTGACAGAGACCGAGTCCTTCGAGTGACTCACTGACCAACACTTATCTTTTATCATCAAAATGATCTCGGAGGGATTTCAAATCCAGAGCAGCATCGTGGAAGTTCATGCTAGGATCCTGCAGCCTCTTTTGAATACGGTCAATGCGAATGAGTACTTTGTTCCAAAATCCTAGCAAAGTCAGAAAATCGTAACTCAACATGCGGTTATACAGCTGCCTTGCGTCACTTCTTGTTTCACTGGTCTCGTTTTCATTGTCTATCATGTCCTGGAGAACTTGAAGTATCTCCTCAAGGTACTTGTTGACGGGCTTCACTGCTTCTGTCCTTGCACTCCACCTGGTTTCGGAGTCTGACTTAATAACCACAGGCACGGCGTTTTTGAGTTTTTCCCAGCGCTGTGTTGATCGAGAGAAGAACACGTAGAGAACTTCGATGGTTCCAAAAACGTGACCATCATTGTATCTTGCTTGGCTGCATGTGCACCCACCAAGTTGAGTGAGTGGTTGTCGCAATTCACAAACACTGCCAGATTGTTTTTCTCACGTATTCTTTGATGAACACCACTTCTGTGTCCAGCCATCACAGCAGCGTTGTCAAAGCACTGTGACCGACAATCTTGGAGCTCCATTTCGTGCTACTCTCACTGTTTCAAGATGTCTTCAACCATGCTCTCAGCATCCTTCTGGCATATTTGGATAAAACCAAGGAAGGACTCTCTAACACGGACTGTTTTCCGCTCAAAATCAACTTCCACGTACCTCACTACTTCTGACATCTGCTCACGGTGTGCCTGATCAGGAGTCGAGTCGAACATGAAACCATAGTACTTGGCTTTACGAATGCTTCTCAGTGAACTCTGGCGAACAGAGGATGCCATCATGTGGATGAATTTGTTCTGTACACCCGGTGAAAGATAAGACGTGGATCCAGGATGACTTTCCACACGAGTGAGGTGTTCTTTCATGACAGGGTCAAAGATGGCCAGTAGTTTCAGTAAGCCAAGGAAATTTCCCACATTGGAGTCATCGTCCAGCTGAAATGACTCCCTGTGTCCTCGCAAAGCCAGGTTCTGAGTCGCAAGGAATTTTATGCAGTGAAGGATTCTCGTCAAGATATCACGCCACTTCTGCTTTTCCTTCTCAATCTGTGACTGAAGTTCCGCGTCAATAACCCCTCTGTTTTCAGCTAAATTTCTTTCCATTTCTTTCCACTGTGTGAAGCACTCCTGATGATTCTTAGCATTTTCATGAACCCTAATCCTTTCAGGTGCTTTCCACTGGTTGAATCCACTTTACTGCTCCAATGAGGATTGATGGTCTGACCGGGAACGGAAATAGAGAAGACAACAGATACAATACAAAATGCAGACTTTTTAGAAGGGGAATAGATCAGCCATGAGCGAGTCACTTCCTCACCACAACCATTTCCAAATTTCCTCTTGAACCAAGTTTTGTTCATTGAGCGGTTATTTGTTGGTAGGAAAGGCCCCTCACTGTTCTGGAAATACTTCAAACCCAGCTTTATTATTTCTGTTCTCAACGTGTCAGGCAGAATTGCTTTTCCAGTATCCTTGTCGAACTTCAGAAGTCCAATGTCATGCTGTTCAATCACTTCTGGTATGACAGTTCGAGGCTCTTCGACACCATCCAGTTCACTAGGTTCAGTGTCGTCAGGTTCAATCTCGTCAAGTAAAATCTCGTCAATAAACTCAACATCACCACCACCACCATCGTCTTCCCCTCCTGTCATGTCCACGTTCTCTCTGGCAGCCTCACTTTTAATCTCGTCATACTCGGATTTATCTGACTTGACTTCCTCCTCGGTTTGTGACGCATTTGTACTTTATCCACCTTCGGATTCTAACAAACTTGTCGCAGGTGCAGGCGACTCCATGGAATGTGTCGAACAACTTGTTCCGGGCTTTTCAAAGAAGGGCATGATGAACTTGCTCGACTTCTTGGCTTCTTCCGTCTCCAATTTTCGTCTCTTCCATCCTTCAGCTCCACTTTCCTTCATCTTTGTGAAGAAACGTTTCATGGTCTTCTGACACTATGCTCTGAAATAAGGAAATGGCACTTTTAATAACAACATTAAATTTCACAGATTTTGCACAAAATTCTAGACTACCTCCCTAGTTTGCGCAGGAGAATGGTCTTACTGCCAGTTGGCACTGAGCAGTGGTACTGAGAGGTATGTGGTCATGTAGCTCCCAGCACTGTATTTTTACCTAATAATTTATATGAGTGGCTTCACAATCTAGCCATCCTAGTGCTTCTCACCAATGATAATCAAAGACAGATCATACATCTGAAGAAAATTCTTTTTTAACGATCTGAGGATGGCTTGTCTGACTTTAAGAGAAACTGCTCAGTGGGGCCCCCCTTCAAGTGGCACCCAGGGCACGTGCCATACCTGCCATACCTTAGGTATGCCACTGGGCATACGCCTCGCAGTTAAAGCTAGTTTCGGTCATCCATCACCCAGGGGTCTTAACCCTGGGGATGCGACAATAGTTATGACAAACAAAAAAAAAAAAAAAAAAAATAGACTTGGCTCTTTTTTTTTTTTTGCCCCGGAGTGCACATGTACTTTTTGTGTTCCATCTGTATGACATTTATCTTTACCAATTTATTCACTTAATGACCTTGTTTTAGCATGACAAAGAAGTTTTGTATTGCACATGTCTATATAACTTGTGAGAAACTCACCAAAAACTGGATTTTTTGTATTTTTTTTTGTATACCAGATCGAGGCTCGTGAAAGAGCTAACATTAATCACACAAAAAGTCAAACCGACACATAAAACACAAAATAAGGGGAGCGGTAGACAAGATGGGGAGAGAGGGGGAAGGACACAAACACAACATTTCAGAGCAGGGACATCGAGAGAACTGTGGGAGGAAGAGAGCTTGGGGGGAGGTGGGAGAGGTATAAAACATATGGGCACTGCAAGGACTTCCAGGAAAGAAGTTGGAATTTCAGAAAAGTGGCTCTGGGGTGAATTAGCTTGGGTAGAAAAGATCAAGGTTTTGGATGGGGGAAGATAAGAGATGGTGGTGAACAGCTGTTTTAAAAACCTGGAGGGAGGAGTGGGATTGAAGGGAGTGGGGGAGTTTGTTCCAGAGGCGGGAGAAAAGGGGAATGAAAGAGTGAAGGTGAGCAGAGAGCCGAGATTTTGGCAGTTTAACCATTAAGAGTGTTGCTGGCAGATCTTGTGCGACCTGTAGGAATATTTGGGGGATAAAGCACAGAGAGAGCTGGGGGAGCAAGGCCGGAGAGGAGTCGGTAGAAGACAGAAAGACCACCAACCTGCCTGCGGTGAGTGAGTGAAAGGCCCTCGGAGTTAGCTTCATCGCAGGAGATTCCAATGATTCTGAAAGCTTTGGTTTCAACAGCGTGAAGCCGAGCTTGGTGTGAGGCAGGAGCACTGGCCCAGAGGGGGGAACAGTATTCCATTGAGTTGCGGATGAAAGCCTTGTCTGTCGTGAGGAGCTCAGGTGTGCCAAGGAAGGACTTCGCACGACGGAGGATGCCCAGTCGGCGACTGGCTTTGGAGGCCAGCTTGGAAATGTGGTTTTCCCAAGAAAAATCATGGCAGATAGTGAGACCCAAAAGCTTGAGTGACAGAACGTATTGGAGAAGATTGTTGAGAAAGTTGATTGGAGGGTTTTCCAGTCGGTCCTTTCGGAGAGACAGAGTGAGAGTGTGAGATTTGTCAGGTTAGAAAGACATGTTCCACTTGTTTGACCAGTTTGTGATTTTGTCCAGGTCTGCAGAGAGTGAGGAGGCTGCAGACTGCCGATCTGAGGCATGAGGAATGGAGCGGCAGAGAGTGGAGTCATCAGCAAAGAGATAGAGAGGATTTTCCAGAGAGTCGGAGAGATCATTAATAAAGACCAGGAAAAGCACAGGGCCCAGAACACTAACTTGGGGAACTCCGGCCAGAACAGGAAGGGGAGATGAGAGAAATCCATTCAGGGTCACACGTGGACTACGACCAGAGAGGAAGTCTGCAAGCCATGCGTGGAGATTTCCATGGATTCCATAGGAGGAGAGTTTGGTGAGCAGAGCTGGGTGCCAGACCGTATCGAAGGCAGGTGATATGTCAAGGGAGACAGCTCTGATTTCCTGTTTGGCATTGAGGACCTCCATCCGTTGTTGAGACAGCAGAAGCAACATGTCCAGAGTAGAATGCCCTGGTCTGAATCCAAATAGATGATCGGAGATCAAGCCATTGGAGAAGAGGAAGGATTTGATGTCCGAAGCAATGATGGATTCCATGACTTTGCCTGATTATTGGGAGCAGTCTGATTGGTCTGTGGTTGCAAGGATCTGTTTTTGCACATTTTTTGTGTAAAGTGGTAATGTTTGCTGATTTTCAAGATGCTGTCAGATGACCTTGAGCAAAAGAGAGGGTGAAAAGAACAGAGAGAGGGTGAGATCGAGCGGCAGAGCAGGATTTTAGGACACGTGGGCTGATGCCGTCTGGTTCAGTTGCAGAATCAGAGTCGACGTTTGACAGAAACGTCTCCACCTTGTCAGGAGAGGAGAACACAGAGTCCAGGAGCAGTTGGGTTCGACTGGGTAAGGTGGGAACAGAGAGAGATGGGTTTGGGACACAAGATTTTGAGGCAAACACAGAGTTGAGGCATTCGGCTTTGTCACGTGCGGTGTCAACTGTGTAGCCATTTGAGGTAAGGGAGGGGATGGAGGAGGAACAAACACAAGAAACGGATTTGACCAGACGCCACCAGGATTTGGAGGAAGGAGACAGGTTTGAGAGTTCATTCTTGAGTGTGGCGAGATCGTGCTTCCTGGCACTCCTGAGGGTAGACACACACTTGTTCCGAGCTTGGTGGAAGGAACTGAGATTGCCTTCAGTTGGATTTGCCTTCCAAAAGGCAAAGGCAAGTTGTTTCAGGGCAACTCCCTCACCACAAGATTCAGTGTACCATGGACGGGAGGAAGGGTAAGACAACTAAAGACGAGATGGGATAAATCTGTGCATGAGAGAGAGAGCAGTTTGCTTTGGAAGAATTCCCAGGAAGATTTCATGTAAACTTGGGAGTCTTTCAAACTATAATTTATAACTCTGCACTCGCTGAGCTCTTATCTTCTTATAAGAACACGGTACCTGGTGTGTGGCTGTTTCTGCTCTCTAACACAAGGTGTGGCCCGCAGAAGTGCGTCTTCGTTGGTACATCAGCAGGTGTGCCCTTTTTCTGCACACCTGAGCCTCTTCCACATTGTACACGTCTTCATCGTCGAAAAGCCTCCAGTCTGCACATCACACCGTGGGATCAACAAAGACATCTTCAAACAAAACTTATCATTGTGACATGAAACTATCATTTGGCTGCAATGAACCTGAATCTACACAGCCATGAGCAAGATATCACCAACATTCATTTATTGACCCAATTATAATGTGGAATAAGTATTTTTAAATGTTCTGCAAAGCCATCACAAGTAAAAATGCTTCGGGTATAAAACAATTCCCTGACAAACATTTCGGTTTGGAGATCCTCACGTTCAAATGACTTGTCATGTTCAACCTTTGATAAAAAAACATCAAACAATTCCCACTCGCTCCTCCTAACTTACTGACGACACTGTTCTTTGTGTCGGAGATGCAAGGCCGTCGTGTGATCGCGGTGAAGTGTGCCAGGTCGACAGACAATTTTTTGTGGTTGATAACAGCGTACAGATCGTACGTTGTAATTGAGCTCTTCAACACAGCATCGCTGCAATATGGCGCCATCTCAAGACCACTGCAAGAGAAAGGAGCATCGGACAATGATGAGTGGTCGATCGTGGAGAATATGAAGATCAATGAGTTGAACATACTGATCAGGATAAAACAAATACAGACACTTTTGCCCTGGCTCATCGGACCATAAGTACTACTTCCTTTTAATGCAAAGCTGCAAATGCCAAAGTCTATTGTGATGAGTTTTGATTGCCATGTCCTGCTTGCAATATGTTGATGATTCATCATTCCAGGACACTTACCTCAATGGGAATTCAACCAGGGCGTTGATCTTCTTACCCACGTTGTTAAAACGATTGAGTTGCAGGATCAGCACCTCAGGGGGCTTACTTAGCCATCTCCGTATCGTCGACTTGGTTACTTCTCTGCAATGTGAACAGAACCTGGTATGCACGACGAGATACAAGCACAATTGTAAAGGGAGTGAACGAGCAAAGCGCAGTGGCAAAGTGATGATAACATTGAAGTTCAGGATGTAATATATCACGTGACGGAGAAGTGTGGAGGACACTGCATTGGCATCCTCAGAGTTGTTTATGTTTGCTCAAACGCATGGTCTCAATTTACCTGTTACCATTAAATCACCTGATATTGCACCATTTACTGCATTCACTTACCATTCTGCCTCATTTTGGAAAAACGATGACAGACAGTCTGTTAGCTGAATATTCTTGTTCTTTCCTTTTGTACTTTCTTGTTCATTCTTTATCTTTTTCTTCTGCCAATGCTTTGTTCTTCGATTTTATGGCAAACGCAGCAACAAGGACGAGAATGTTTCAAATGTTATCGATGACTGAAAAAAAAAACCCCAATATTGAGGTGTAGGGGAGGTAAAGGGGGGTGGGAGGTGTAGAGTCATATTTATGAATGGAAGAAAATAAAAAAATTTGAAAAAGAAAATATAATTCATGGAAGAAACAAATGTTGTCAAGATTCAAATTGTTTTAATCTAAATTGATCCTTGGTTAAAGCAGGCTAAAAAAGCAGGGTCAAAAAAAAGCATACACATATGTAAACAAGAAGACGTCATGCGGAGCACGACACTTGTATAATCCCCCCCCCCCCCCCCCCCACCCCCCCCCCCCCCCCCCCCCAAGAAAAAAAAATTGCATTGATACAGCAAATTGTCCATTTAATCAAGATTAAAATTGACAATCTTGATCAAAACTCGGGTCAATAGGAAGAAAAGTGACGATTTCTCAGATGAAAAATGATGACTTCGGAAGGTTGACCTTGAGTTGACCTTTTGACCTCAACAATAGTTAGTTTCCCGATTGAGTGACTCAATATGCAAATGATGTTCAATTTTCAAGTCAATTGGATGAAAATTGAGGATTTTTGAAACTTGGCCCATGTTGACCTTTTGGCCTATCTTGACCTCAAAAATACTTAGAGGTTGAATTCAGTGACCAGATATGCAAGTCCTCTTCAAATTTCAGGTCAATTGGATGAAAATTGAGGATTTTAGAAATTTGACCTACGTTTGGCCTAAAGCCGAGAAAAGAGCGGGGGGGGGGGGGGGGCGAGGGAGGGAGAGAGATATCCAGAGATGCAGAGATACAGAGACACAGAGAGACAGAGACAGTGTGAGAAAGAGTGGGAGGGGAGAGGGGCGGGGGGGGTGAGGGGGGAGAGAGAGAGAGATATACAGAGATACAGCGACAGTGTGAGAGAGAGTGGGAGGGGAGCAGGGGGGGGGTGGGGGGGGGAGAGAGAGATATACAGAGATACAGAGAGACAGTGTGAGAGAGAGTGGGAGGGGAGCGGGGAGGGGGAGGGGGAAAGAGAGATATACAGAGAGACAGAGTGAGAGAGAGATATACAGAGAGAGAGAGATATACTGAGAGAGAGTGGGAGGGGAGCAGGGGGGGGGGGGGGGGAGAGAGATATACAGAGAGACAGAGACAGTGTGAGAAAGAGTGGGAGGGGAGGGGAGCGGGGGGGGGTGAGGGGGAGAGAAAGAGAGATACAGAGACAGTGTGAAAAAGAGTGGGAGGGGAGGGGAGCGGGGGGGGGGGGAGGAGGGGGGGAGAGAGAGAGATATACAGTAATACAGAGAGACAGAGACAGTGTGAGAGAGAGAGTGGGAGGGGAGGGGAGTGGGGGCGGGCGGGGGGGAGGGAGAGAGATATACAGAGAGACAGAGACAATGTGAGAGAGAGACAGACACAGTGTGAGAGAGAGACAGAGACAGTGTGAGAGAGAGACAGTGTGAGAGAGAGACAGAGACAGTGTGAGAGAGAGACAGAGACAGTGTGAGAAAGAGTGGGAGGGGAGGGGGGGGGAGAGAGAGAGCGATATACAGAGAGACAGAGACAGTGTGAGAGAGAGAGACAGAGACATTGTGAGGGAGAGACAGAGACAGTGTGAGAGAGAGACAGAGACAGTGTGTGAGAGAGAGACAGAGACAGTGTGTGAGAGAGAGACAGAGACAGTGTGAGACAGAGAGACAGAGACAGTGTGAGAGAGAGAGAGACAGAGACAGTGTGAGAGAGAGAAAGAAATAAGAAAGACAGTGAGAAGACAGAGATGGCAAAAGAGACGTACAGCAAGAGAGGGACAGATACATTGCAAGAGAGGGCCGACATATGGTTCGAGAGGGACAGACAGACAGCCCGAGAAGGGCAGACAGACAGAGACTTCTTCAACAAAACGAATAAAGCTTAAAATGCAGAGCTTATGGATGGACATGCATTTGTACTTTTTCTGAAAGCAAGTTTAAAAGTATACCAAAGATAGAGTTTGAAAGGGGAAAACCTTTTGATTCAGAGGACAGTCACACGCATGGGAATGTTGTCTTGCTTACATTGTTGCAGCTTGAACACACAATCTTGAACTGCTGTTGGCCATAAAACGTCTCATAAATGATGGAATTGTCGAAATTCAAGTTGTTCATTGCCCGTGACTCAGCTGCTGAAGCCTGTTCCACAAAGCATACAAACATGTGAGCAACAGCCATTTCACAACATAAAACTGCCAGAAGATGGTGGCATGCCAATTATAACAACATTGAATTGAACAGATTGAGACTGACAACAACAAAGAGAAACATGGAAAATAAAACAAGAAGTAAGGAAACTAGATGCAGGAGGAAGTCATTTGGCCCATAATCCCTGCGCCACTCCAACATCCGTCAAAATGACAATTTCATTGGGGAATGGGGATGAGAAAAGTGTGCAGGCTCAGGGATATCACAAGGGTATTTTTGAAGGGGTTGGGGGGGGGCGGAGGCCGAAAATAATTTTTTGGTAAAGTTTTTCAAATTCTTCACATTATCTACAATTAAGAAACACTTTTTCACTTCTGTTACGTGCTCCTCCCCAAATCCCAGTCACGATGTACCTCCGAGTCCCGAGAGGAGTCACGGCATAAAGATGTGTTATTCTGTATGTCTTAGATCAATGGTGAAATCACACCAATTGTTACTAACAACAAATATTGTATTAAGATCACACAGGAATAACAGTACAAAAAACAATAGTAATCAATTGTACAACAAATAACTCCTTCCTATGATGGGACCATCAGTTTCGTACAATAACTCACTGTGCTCCAAGTGAGCGCAAAGAACATCCCCAATGTCTCTGTCCCCTTCTTCAAGCCAAAGTTAATCAACTCCAGTGATCGACAGAACGATGTCGAATCGAGACCAGAATCCCGTTCGGTTGACAGTGACAGTCGCTGTCAAAGATGCGTAAAGTGGCCCTCCAGGCGACTGGGAAATCACCCCTTTGGATATGGACGTTCAACGGCTCCCTTTACGGCGAACCGCAAAGTTCCATTCATAACTTCACGTAACACACACACACACCAGCTTAACTTCTGGATGCTGTGAAAATGGTTGAAGCAAAGTTAAAAATCTGGAGCGATGCGCAAATCCTGCGCGAGGTCAAATGTCCAACGGCCCGTTCTCGAGACATAATGGCAATCAAAGAACGATTCTCTTCGGAATCAACCGCAAAACCTGACACGACGCAGGTTTATCTGTCACAGCGATAATAACTCTGTCGCAGGAATCCCTTTCCCGGGAAACCCAAA
This sequence comes from Myxine glutinosa, assembly GCF_964187855.1. Taxonomy (NCBI): domain Eukaryota; kingdom Metazoa; phylum Chordata; class Myxini; order Myxiniformes; family Myxinidae; genus Myxine; species Myxine glutinosa. The sequence goes on along the minus strand of NW_027616432.1, from coordinate 154,971 downwards.
GTTCACTCGAAGGTGCCCATTCGCCAACGTTCACTCAAGACCTCGAAACAGCTAGGCTTCTTCTCCGACTTCACTCGCTCCGCCTTCTTTTCCTCTTCTTCCTCTTCCTCTTCGTCGTCGTCCGGTTCCGGTTTCATTTATTTTAACTTTCATTTCTAAAACATTTACTTTTTTACCTTCTGAAAACAGTTATATCTATTCCACCAAAACGATAACAATAATAGTACATGCAACCAAAAATGTTTACAGTGGATGAGAACCACAACAACGGAAGTGACGAATCCATAACACATAATAAAACAACAAAATATACTCACATTATCTTCCCACATCGCAAACACACCTCTGTGCTACATCTTGAAGATATGAGACATCATGTGGACTTTCAATAATCTTTTACAAATAGATTAGCTGACAGTGGATAGATACATACAGTAAATGGGATATGAACCTGGGATCTGAGCATCACAAGCCATTGGTTCAGATAGGAACGCTCTTAGGACTTTTCTCAACAAAACAGCGACTGATTGAGAAGACAGTTCTGGAGTGTAGGTGTAGGACGGTGTAGGACGAGGTTAATACCAAAATCACAAAGGGGCAACACACAAGCAGCCACCAATCTTTCTTAAAACAAGGGTGATATGCAGTGAGATGTCTGCAAAGGATATCCAGGACAATATGGGCAGAGCATGATTCATTCACAGCTCCTTCAACAGTGTGTGCAGCATTAAAATAGCTTTTAATTTCCAGAAATCATTGAATCCTTTAAGTTTTATACAACAAGAAAATCGATTAGTGAATCAGGAAGGAACTAGAGCGATGCGACTGTGTCACCAATATACCTCCGGATAGTCCCACAATGGGTAGATGCCCTCGTTCAATGTCCTAAAAATGAGCTAGTTTGATTTAAATCCCTTAAGCTGTTTTCAAGTATCACATTTACACCAACCATGACCAACCATGACAGGTTTCACATCGATCGGTGAGGCGGTTTCAGAGAAGGGATATTTTAAATATCGGCTTCCAAACGAATCTGGGTGCCATACCACATGACATATGACTTTAAAACTCTGCATATGTATTAGTAGGGGATCACATCTGTAAAGTTTCGTGTTGATCGGATAAGGTTCTTTTTCTATCCAAAATGTCTGCCAAACCACGTGACCTACGACATCATCATTTCCAAACTATATGCAACAACCGCTGTGGTCAAGCTGTTCTTCACATCAATTGATAGCCGATAGCGACACAGTCACATCGCTCTAGTTTATATGTTCACTGCGTCCGGTCATTAGATGATATTTGGTTTTTTTGCAAAAGCTGACGTAGGAAAGCTGACGCTGGGAAAGCTGACGTAGCCCATTGCTATTCTAATCCTGTTGACAATTTGAAGAAATCAAATTTTGATCCCCCCCCCCCCTCCTTTTTGTGGGGGTCTAAACACTTCCATACACCCATTAACGAATTGGTTTTGGGATCATTTAATATTACCTTGCACGCAGCTACAAAGGTGGAGCCTCGATAGAGCGATTACAGAAAAGAAACCCAACTAAATTTCAAAAAAATTTTGGACTAAATCCGCGGCACTCACTGGTGAACTTCCTGAAAGTTTGACAAAGATCGGTTTGGAGATCTCAGAGAAAAATGGCGACACACACATACAAATATCTCTCTCATTGTTAAAGATAGATGTAGCATAGAAACACTTAGTTACATTGTCAGAAAGATGGTTGAAGTCGGTGGTGAAACTCCTGGGAGGAATGCGCTTCATTTCCTCATGCAGTTGGTCAAGAATGAACATCATAAATTCTGGGGCATCCTGCTGCTGCTCCTCATCATTGTAGTAGGGGGCCTTCTCGATCACCGCATTCTGTTATTAACAAGGGATGGGATGGAAACAACTTCTTGTCACCTCCAAAAAAATCATCCACCAAGCTTTGTCATTATCCGTCCACAACTCTTTGAGATATCATGCTGTGTATCGTTTTTGGCAAGAGCAATGCGACAAATAGACGAGACGGAGTTATGGAAAAGGCCATGGATAAGCTTCGAGGTGTATCTTTGGGTAAAAGTTGGGAACCTCACTTTTTAACATAAATAGGGATTGCTGAATTCGATTAACCCGGTTCCCAAGCCGAATTTTGAGTTTTTGACCTTCTAATTAGCATAAACAAAATGGCCGCCAAATTGCCATTTTTGGACAATTTGTTTGAACAAGCATTTATATATCATGTATATACATGCAGCTATTTTACTTTAACTTTCCAACTTTTACCCCAAAATGCACCTAGAAGCTATACATGGCCTTTTTTCATAAATCCGTCCAGTCTATATAATGGTTGGTGACATATTGAAAGAGACATTCAAACTGATATTGAAATTGGACACGATAAAATGGGAAAAATGGTTTTGATAAGACAATGTTTCATACAACCATTTATTCCAAAATTAAGTATACATGGCCATGAAGCACAAACATTCAGGAATGTCACACATGTTGTTTTGCCAAACTACATCAAATTCATACAAGGGGTCTGATCATCACTCTGTTGCTGACAGGCACACATTGATGTGCACCTCAACTCTGAATTGCGACATTTGCAGCGTCGAGTCTTGCATTGCTTCTGGCATGCACAACAAATCATCTCGAGGCAACTTTCTGGGATTGGACTCGGTGACATCAGAATAGGCTCTCGTGCTGAATCGCCACGTTTCCATCCTATTTCCACAGGTGCAGGAAGGTCAGGTATGTCACAATGAGCATTTCTCCATACCATGGCTTGATAGTGTACTCACCTCAAATGGAAGTGAAGAGCATCACTTGTCGGTGACATTGCTTCTGGTTTACCAGTCTTGGAGAACAACATATGTCGTGCTGAATCAACAGAGGTTGTTCTGTGCACATTATATCTTCTGAAGACGAACGCTTCTGCAGATTTGATTGTGTCCTCTGTGAGTTCACCAATGCCCAAGTTCTTCAGCAGTTTATTCAAAACTCAAATAAAACCCCTCAAAATTCGGCTTGGGAACCGGGTTAATCGAATTCAGCAAACCTCAATTATGTTAAAAAGTGAGGTTCCCAACTTTTACCCAAAAATGCACCGAACATTCACATTTCTCAGAAAACCGACTCGTCTAAAATGCGACTAGTTCTCAATTCCGAAGAATCAATAATTATAGTATCCGGATCCTGACCAAACTTTAAATAATTAGTCTTTGTCACACACCCAACCAGTCCACCAAGTTTCGTTTGAATCCGTCCGTAACTTTTTGAGATATCTTGCTCACAGACAGACAATGAAATGCAAGGTGAAGTCATAACAAAACCTCTCGGCGAAAGTGAATGGAAAAAATGGATGAAGAGCTCACCGTAAAGCATACTGGATCAACGAAGTTCATATTTTTCTTTGTGATGTTGTACACTTTGAGGACCTCATCATCACCAGCAAAGCTCTCGTTCCAAAGAGCCATCAGAAGTTGAGTGAAGGACATTGTCAGGTTTCCAAACATCTTACTGACAATGTCCTTTCCTGTCGTAGATAACACACAAGAGGATGGGGAACAGAAGAGCAAATAAGGAGGTTTGCTAAACTTGCTTCGTCCCGTGTCCGCTGTGCTAGGTTTGCTGTGTTACGATGAACAATGATCAAAAACTCCACCTCCTCTCTCCATTCAGATACATTCCAAACTCTTGACAAACAAAGACAAGACCCTGCTTGGTGATTAACTTACCGAGAAAGTAGGCCAGCATAGCTGGAGTATTGGCCAGACACTGGACCACACAATTCATGTAGCACCTCATGGATGGATTATAGAGGCCAATGAAGCCGGCGGGATAAGATATGGTGTGAACCTCTTTGGAATGCAGAATCTACAATGTACAGAGAGGAAAGACAGAAAGAAGGTTTGGCAGAGCAAGTGACATTATCCCTTTACTGTCCTTATTTCTATTGTCTGTCCCAGTGTGTACCCCGGTTTAGAATAGGTACACCGTATCCCTGCGTGTCGTAAGAGGCGACTAAAAGGGTTGGCGTCAGGAAGGGTAACCGGCCATAAAAACATTGCCTCAAAAAGAGAACCATGACAATTACAATTACATGTGGGCAGGGTACAGCCCGAAGTACCCCAGGGGGGACCCCACTCCCTCTCATCAAAACTCAAGGTGGGGAACCCGATCGAAGCAAGGGTGGAAATCACTCCGTTGATGACGATGAAACGTCTGATGCCCCACGTGGAGATCGGTTTCTGAGGTTTGCGACTTGGAATGTAGGGACAATGACAGGGAGATCAGGAGAAGTGGTGGAAAATATTGGTCAGAAGAAGAGTGGACATATGTTGTGTGCAGGAGATGAGATGGAAGGGAAGTGGTTTGAGAATGGTGAAGGGTAGGCAGGGACAGAAATACATGTTTGTGTGGCAAGGATGCCCAGAAGGTGTGCATGGTGTTGGTGTCCTGTTTTCTGAGGAGTTTGCAGACAGTGTGGTGAGTGTGACTGGAGTGAGTGAAAGGTTGATGATGGTGAAAATGATGATTGGAAAGCTCTTGGTGAACGTCATCTCGGGATATGCTCCGCATGTCGGTCGGAGCGATGAAGAGAAGGACAAGTTCTGGAGTGCGGTAGAGAAGCTGATGGAAAACTTGAAAGATGAGGAAGTTGTTGTTGTAGGAGGAGACTTAAATGGACATGTGGGAAGGAGTATCGACGGTTTTGAGGGAGTTCATGGGGGTTAGGGATATGGTGTGAGGAATGGAGAAGGTGAAAGGATTTTGGAGTTTGCTGATGGAGCTGGTTTGTTGATTTGTAATACTCAGTTCCAGAAAGAGGATAACAAGCTTGTTACATACACGTCAGGTGGGTCGACGACAACCGTTGACGACCTGATGGTGCATAGGTGAGATAGGGGGCACCTCCGGGACACAAAGGTGATCCCAGGGGAGGAGGTTGTTTCACAGCACCACTTGGTTGTCTGCGACATAAGGGTGAAAGATGCAAGGACAGCTCGGCGGGTGAAGTACCAACCGAGAATGAAGGTGTGGAGGTTGAAAGAGGTGACAGTGAGGGAGGCATTAAAAGAGAGGCTGAGTATGGCAGAGGATGATGTGGTTGATCTTTAAAGTGGTTGGATGTCAATGAAAGATAGTCTGTTGTGAGCTGTTGGTGAGGTATGTGGATGGACTAAAGGACCACCGAGGCACTCGGAAACATGGTGGCGGGATGATGAAGTTGGAAAGAGGATTGACGAGAAGAGGAAGAAGTTCAAGGAGTGGCAGAAGGTGAAGGGTACGGGAGCAGAAAAAGCAGAGCATGAAAGTTATAAGGCAGCCAAAAAGGCTGCAAAGAAAGAGGTAGCAAAAGCGCAGAAGGAATGCAGGAAAATGTTCGGAGAACGCTTGGATTCAGAAGAGGGTCAGAGAGTGGTATTCAGGATTGCAAAGCAGATGGCGAAAGAGAGGTGCGATGTGATGGGGGTGAGTTGCTTGAAGGATGAAGTGGGACAAATCGTTGTGGACCCAGATGGAATTAAAGGAAGATGGAAGAGATATATGGAAATGCTGCTGAATGCAGAGAATGAATGGGACGGCAACATCGAGAGTAACCCAGTTTTAGGACCGGCAGAGAAGATAACTGAGAAGGAAGTTGAGGAAGCGATAAAAGCAGTAGAGTAGAAAAGCGGGAGGGCCGACGGGAGTTGTGGGAGATATGTTGAAGGCAGCAGGATGTTGGGGTGTGAAGAAAATGACAGAGATCTGGAATCTGGTGGTGAAGGAAGGCCGCATTCCAGTGGATTGGGAACTGAGTACCCTTGTCCCTCCACACAAGGGGAAAGGTGACCCTCTGGACTGTGGCTCGTATCGAGCGATAAAGTTATTGGAGCATGGAATGAAGGTATTGGAAAGGGTGTTGGAGAGAAAGGATGGAAAGGAAGGAAAGGAAAGAAAGGAAGAAAGTGAAGATCGACGAAATGCAGTTTGGATTTATGCCAGGAAGAGGAACGACAGATGCGCTTTTTATGGTCAGGCAGTTGCAGGAGAAGTATGTGGAGAAGAGGAAGAAGTTGTTTCTTGGGTTTGTTGATCTGGAGAAAGCATTCGATAGGGTTCCACGCGAAGTAGTGACATGGGCATTGAGGAAGTTAGGAGTGGAGGAATGGTTGATCAGAATAGTGATGGTGATGTACGAGAGAGCGTGCACAGCTGTAAGGACGAAGGACGGGAACAGTGGTGAGTTTGAGGTGAAGGTGGGAGTGCATCAGGGGTCAGTACGAAGTCCACTACTATTTGTAGCTGTGATGGAGGTGCTGGCTCAGAATGTAAAGGAGGGTTTCTCATGGAGTTGTTGTATGTAGATGATTTGGTGTTGATTGCGGAAAGTATGGATGGACTGAAGGAGAAGATGAATTTAAGTGGAAGGAATGTATGGAGACAAAATGTCTGAAGGTGAACATTGGAAAAACAAAGGTGATGGCAAGTGGTAAAGCATGTGGTGAGGTGGAAAGAACTGGGAAGTGGCCCTGTGCTGTGTGCAGGAAGGGTGTCGGAGTGAACTCCATTCAATGTACAATGTGCGCTGAGTGGGTTCATCAAAAATGTAGTGGTTTGAGAGGGTCATGAACCAGTGTGGCAGCTACATTCAAGTGTTAGGTGTGCACAGAGGGAGCTGCAGATGGAGGAAATGTTGAGTTGGATTTTGGAGACGGCGTGAAGCTGGAAGGTGTGGAAACATTTTGCTACGTCGGAGACATGCTGAATGGAGAAGGTGGATCAGACTCGACAACGGTTGCTGGAGTGAGATGTGCATGGAAGAAGTTTCGGGAACTGAGTGGCGTGCTGACGATGAGGGGAGTGTCGTTGAAGCTGAAGGGAAAGGTGTATGCTGCATGTGTGAGAAGTGTTATGATTTATGGGAGTGAGACATGGGTAATGAACGTAGAGCAGCAACGAAGGCTGGAAAGGGTGGAAATGCGAATGGTTCAGTGGATGTGTGGGGTATCGTTGAGAGAGAGGAAGACAAATGATAAATTGCGAAAGATGATGGGAATAGAGCCTGTGATGGATGCTGTGAAGAGAAACAGGTTGAGATGGTTTGGTCATGTGTTGAGGAAGGATGAAAGTGACTGGTTGAGAAGAGTGATGGAAATGAATGTAGAAGGAAGTAGAGGACGGGGAAGACCGAGAAAGACTTGGCCAAAGGTGGTGGAAGAAGAAATGCGGGCAAGGGGATTAACAAGGAGAGATGCAGAAAATAGGGCAAAATGGAGAAGATTGTCATGGGGACCGCAAGGCTAACCCCCGCTCTAGCAGGGAAAATGGCCTTAAAATGCCTGTTGTTGTTGTTGTTGTTGTGTATTCCTATTGTCTGCACGAACTTCATTGTCCTTACAATAACACCTGTTCTCCAGTCAATTACACAGGTTTTATGGCAATCAGGCAAGATAATTCTTTTTTTTAACTTCAACTCGATTTTACGATCATGTAATCATCAATTAGTTTCTCCACCTGCACCATCATCTTCACCTTTTCACGTTGTTTACCACACAGTTCTCCACCAGCTTGGTTCTGCATCTTCTCTTTCCTTATGGCTTCTGGTTTCTCACCACACATAGCTTGATCATCATTACCTGTGGATATCAATAAGTATTTCAGAAAATCATCAATTGGAAGAAAACATGGTTCAGAAAAGCTTTCAGTGGACAGGATGACATCGCTGGTACTGGTGTGAAACACTGACCTTGTGTTATCATTTCCAAATAATCAATTTAAACCCTTGAGAAGCTCCTTCAGCAGAGTTCGTCAAAGGCACTTAAAATGCAACTCTTTAATCCAATCCCAGGCCAATGTCAATTTATAATAACAACCAACGTCTCTTTTGTCCCTCTCCGATACCCATCCATACTCCTTAAATACCGTCTCCTTTCTCTCTTGAAACTTGGATTTCCTTCTCACATATTTCCCTCCTTACCTTATGCTCTCCTCCCCTCCCCCCTTCCAGCCCCCCCTGCTCTTACTTTTCCAAACCCCCTTCCTTGGCTGATGTAGGTTCGATTCCCAAGGATGCTCTAAAGTATGTAGAGTGTACATTTTTAAGGTCATTTGTCACGTGGTGTGGCAGCCATATAAACCTGAAAGCCGATAATTTTAAAAATCCCTTCTCTGGAACCGTTTCACCGATTGATGTGAAACCTGTCATGGCCGGTGAAAACGTGATACTTGAAAACAGCTGAAGGAATTTAAATCAAACTTGTTTATTTTTAGGACAGTGAACGAGGGCATATACCCCTTGTGGGTCTACGAGGAGGCATATTGGCGACACAGTCGCATCGCTCTAGTTTATATGTTCACTGCGTCCGCTCATTTGTTCTTACAGGAAATGGTATGAACCCGATACCTCTCATCCACGGTGTATTGTATTTTCAACATTTCCACGAGTCCGATTTGCACTCAGGAACTCAACAGTTATGGTTTCCATCTTGAAATTGCCACTCTTTTGGCTAAATTCTGAAAATTATGTTTGAAAGACTATTTGAATTGAACTTTTTGTGCTAGCAACAGTAGGTTAAAAGTGCCGAACCCACACAGTGCAGGCAAAAGGCCCCATTTAGCATTAATACGTCATTTCAAAAGTCGCATATTAGGGAACATCAAGAGTTCATTCACAGCACTGGAGAAGAAAGGGCAACTCCGACTTTACAAAACCATAGTAGGACCAACATTGGAATGGAACTTGGTGCCCTAAGCAAAAGAAAGAAGAGAATCGACTTGACAAAGACCAGCAGAGGGAAATTAAACTGATACCTCAACTTGGACATTTAAAAATAAGAGAGTTCCAGAAGTAGAGGCCACAATAGGAAGATCCCAAAAAAAGAGAAAATACTTACTCTGTCAAAACATCAACAAATTTTGAATGTATTACTGGGATACGTGATCATTGAAACTCCAAGAACCAGCTTGAGTCTGCACTGGAGACACATTTGGCTGACCATCCATTGAAGTACAATTAAACTATCCTTACCAACGAGGTTCCAGGAGAGAACAGAGGAAAAAACCAGCAATGCTTCATGACGACATCCAGTAAATTCAGGAAATATTCATTAGATTCACGACTCATGTAAAAAGTAATTATCAGCACAAAACAACTAGAGAGAAAGGGTATTCGTACATTTGGATGAAGATGGTCCGATGTTGTAGTGGATTGCTGCTGGAGAGGTGGAGCAACGAACCACCGCCGAAGAAGGAGGAGGAAACGGAGATGGCTTTCTGGGGGGCGTGATCCGTTCTGGATGGTTGTCAGAACGAGTGGCCTGGGATGTTGCAGGAACGTTGGAAGGTCCAACATCATTTTCTGGTGGTGATACATCTTTCTTGGTTTCATTTCTTCGTCGCACCTGCCACCACTTTTTTCGGTGTTTCGACCTTGGTGCCTCTGGCACATCAAGTGTCACTTCTTCGAGATGTCTATCAGAAGTAGTGGCGGCTTCGGATGTTGCAGGATCATTGGAAGTTCCAATATCATTTCCTGGCTTTGACGCATCCTTCTTGGTGTGATTTCTTGGTCGCACCTGCCACCACTTTTTTGGGCGTTTTGCCTTTGGTGGTTTTGGCAAATCAACAACAAATGACCTGTGAACGGTGAACAAGAAAAGCAAAACATTAATTGTTTTAAGCAATTAAATCACAGTCATATAATGCTTTCATTATTGATGTATCGCCTTGCAGGCTTCATACATCGTCTCTCGTTCACCACATACATGTTGTAAACGTCTCCACATAAATTTGTCTTCATTGTTTGTTGCCACATGCCGTGTGTACCTGTTCATCGATCAGTCTGGTTAACCTAGTTACCACACACTGTCCTTCTTCACCGACCTCTGACTCATGGAGACTCACACACACATTATGTTAAGCAGACATTCCGGGATGCCGGACCATGTTTTAACGACTGTCATGGTTTGGACTTCATCCACCTGCAAAAACCCTCCTTGTTGTACACTGCACCTCATTCCCAGTCCAATGTTCTGTTGAATGTGGTTATGTGCCATACATTCATCCCATATACCCTGCAGTGGGGTCTCCTTATCTCTGGCCCTTTTGTTTTAAGACCCTAATAGCTCCTCCATAAGACGCTCAAACTTATTCTCAAAGAATTGAACATTCCGTATAGTGGGAGCGACTCCAGGCACGAAAACAAAAGCAAACAGAACATTACAGAAAACCCTCATTGTTATAGGTTCTTACCCTTCTTCTTCTTTGAAACAGCCGCAAAAAGCTTTCTTGAAATTCTTAAACAATCGCGACATCGTCGTAATTAGCGAACATAAACGAGGTTTAACGCACGACAAACGGAAGGAACACGTTCCGAAAGATTACGATCCTTTGAAATATTCCTTGGAATACAACGTTGTCCGAATAGAACGAATGTGAACGATCGTATTGTCCTGCTCTATGACGTCACAAAACGTTTGGTCAAAAAATAACAACTCCGCACCGTGAACGCGTCTCCATGGTGAAGCATCACAAAAGATAAACCACACAAATTGTAAATAATTAGAAAATATTAAATTAACAAACCACAAGTTTATATTCGATTGAATCCGATCTATTAATTTTATTAATTTAACAAGCGAACACAAAATGTCAATCAGAAGTTCCGAAAGAGTTTGTGAATGATAAATAATCGTTAAGTTCGTGATATTAGACGCTAAATGATATTTCAGAATCGATTCAGAAAGAATATTTAAATAGAATCATTTCTCCAGTGATTAGCAGGAACGTAACAAGTGATTGATTAAAAAGTGAAGGATTTAAAGAATGAATGAGATAAGTTGGATCTTTTTGGATATTCCAATTATCTTCATGTGATAAAAAATGTCTTGTATTTTCCCGTGAGATCTGATACAAAACTGATGAGAATCTCATGAGAAATGTTTGTTCGGGAAACAACGGATCATGAAGCTTGATAACGACGTCATTTAAAATAAGTAAATTCCTAATTTTGATATTGAACACGATAATTAACGAGAGAGTTAATAGAACACCTTAGTTACCTCAGACAATCTTGGGTTAATATAATAGGCCGTGGGTTAATATAATAAATAAATAAATCTGTCAATATAAAACATCCATTAATTACGTCCTTTTGGAACGTACCTTTTGAACCTCCAGACGTTTTGTTATTAAATACAAGGGCGAAGGCTTTTAATTGAGACGCCACTCACAGACACCTGGACATACTGACGAGACAAACACTCAACACAGCCACTGAGCTTGGGTTGGGGTAATGGCCGTCACTTCCCGGAATACGCTGGGAAACATTGACGTCACAACAATGGCGGCGTTTTCCTCACAACACTCAGCGAAGCATTTCGTCAAGTGGAATATCCTCCTCCCCAAGGATGCAGATTGCAGGCCGATGGGGATTGCCGTGCTCTACCCGTTTAAATGTTCATCCTCAAGCACGAAAGCAGTGCATACTTTGTTTGATGCAAAATTATTTGGTATGATTCGGACGGGGTTTGAACCTTTGACTTTCCAGACCCAGAATGGACACATCTTATCATTATACCAGAGTCGAGTTTCGACCTCTCATGAAGCGAAGGACACTTTGTTTTGTATGCAGTACTTCGTCTCGGCTCGTATGAGAGACAACACAAAGAACATACAATGAAGGGAGACAAGAGGGGGACAGAGGAGGAAGTGCAACAACAGCAGGAAACAGGGACATCTGTGGACGAGAGAGGGCTGGGGTGAGGTACACAGGACCAACAAGATGGACACTACAAGTACAAGGCCTTTCAGGAAAGAAAACGGAATTTGAAGGAGGTGGGTCTGTGGTGGATGAATGGGGGTAGAAAAGATCAAGGTTTTGGATGGGGAAAAATACGAGATGGTGGCGAACAGCTCTTCTGAACACCTGGAGGGAGGAGGGGGATTGAACAGAATGTGAAAATTAGTTCCACAGGCGGGAAAAAAGGAGAAACGAATGAGTGGAGGTGAGCAGTGATCCTGGATTTCGGTAGTTTCACCAGAAGGTGGTTAATGGTGGATCATGTTTGCCCTACAGAAACCTCGGGGGGTTGGGTGGAGCACAAAGCATGGAAAGAGCAGAGGGTGCAAGACGAGAAAGGAGGCGGTAGAAAACAGAGAGACCACCAACCTGTCTGTGATGGCGAAATGATTGGCACAAATATTTAGCATGGGCATTGGAGATTCTAATGTTCTTCAAGGCCTTGGTTTCCATGGCATAAGCTGAGCAAGATGTGAGGCAGTGGAGCCAGCCCAGAGGGAAGAGGAGTGCTCAATCAAGCTGCGGGTGAAGGCCTTGTCGGTGCATGGGAATTCAGGTGTGCCAAGGAAGGACTTTGTACGATGGAGGATGCTCAGTCGGTGGCTGGCTTTGGAGGCCAACTTTGAAATGTGGGTTGATGACAAAAGATTATGGCAAATCTTGTATTTGTATTTTCCATCTTACTATAATTCACCCAATGTCCGTCCGTCTGTCTGTCCGTCCGTTCCCAGGTACCACAAAAACGACTGAACCGATCGCAACGATATTTTGGGTGGGTGATCCTGGGACCCCCAGGAGTAAAATAGGCTTTCTTGTTTTTCCAATTTTCCCAATTTTCCAGTTTTTTCAATCACGATGGAATAATATTTACCGATATGAACAGTGATGTGGCGCTTTTATTGAAATTCTACAAATACTGTTTAGATTTTGATGAGAATTATGAGCCTGCCGCAAATGCGGAAGTGGACAGATGACGGCATGGTGCGGGTTTGATAATATCCCAATACGACCGTCATTCAATCGTAATGTTAAATCGTTAAACCTTAATCGTGTTAATCGTTTTGTTAAACTATCAATTGATGATTGGAATTGAGTGAATACAATTACCATTTTGAATTCGGAATTGTATTCACCCAACCGTACGGAACTTCACATAAGGGTTTAAATATTTGTTTACGTTGTGGTGCTGCGCACACACGACTCGATTGCCAGAGAGGTAGGCCACAACGCGTTGGTATAACAAAGAGTCTTTATTCAAAGCTCGCACTTCAGCACTGGGTGGGCTCGAGCTTAGAGTCCGCATATATGTCCCGAGGCCACGCCTAGTCCGCGGGCGTGGCCGATCGGTCGAAAGGCGGGGCATGTGCTTTCGTTCCCCGCCTGGACGCTCGCGCCACCCACTGGTGCGTGGAATTATTGCCGCTTGTGCCCGCCACATGCGCCCCCCCCAGAATTCCCGCGCACCTGAAGGGTGAGTTTGCGGGGAAGCCGGATGACCCGGCCGAAACGCCCCCTGGCGATGGGTGCAGGGCTGGGGGGTAGCGGGGCTGGGGGGTGCCGGGGGTCTGACCGCCGGGGGGCGGCCTCGACGCGGAGGCAGAGCTGCTTGCGGGGGGTGGTCCAGATCGAGGTGGGCCGGCTTGAGGCGGTCCACGGAGATGCAATCCGGGGCACCGCCGATGTCGATGGTGAAATATTTATCCCCGGTCTCCAGCACGCGGAAGGGCCCGTCGTACGGGGGCCGTAGCGGTGCCCGGTGGGTGTCGTGCCGGACGAAGACGTACTTCACCGTGCAAAGCTCCGGGGCGACGTGGGAAGACGGGCAACCTCCGGGTGGGGCGAACCTCCGGGCGGTCTCCTGAAGTGCGGAGCGCTGTTGCACCGCGGACCAAGGAGCCGTGGAGTCGGGGATAAATTCACCCAGTACCCGCAGTGGTTGCCGGAAGACCAGCTCCGCCGAGGACGCGCGCAGGTCGTCCTTGGGCGCCGTCTGAGGCCCAGCAGGACCCAGGGGAGTCTGTCGGCCCAGCCGCCGTCGCGGAGGCTGGCCCGGAGCGCGGCCTTCATTGAGCGATGAAAGCGCTCGCACAGGCCATTGGCCTGGGGGTGGTAGGCCGTGGTGCGGTGTAGTTTCACCCCGAGCCCTTGCGCCACCATGGCCCAGAGCTCCGAGGTGAACTGGGGGCCGTGGTCGGACGAGATGTCCGAGGGGGCACCGAACTGGGCAACCCAAGTGGCGATGAAGGCTTGCGCCACATCAGTCGCAGACGTCGCCGCCAATGGGATGGCCTCTGGCCACCGTGTGGTGCGGTCCACCATGGTGAGGAGGTGGGTGAACCCCCGCGAGGGGGGCAGAGATCCCACCAAGTCGACGTGCACGTGGTCGAACCGACGCTCGGGCACCGCAAACGGGGCCAACGGGGCCTGGGTGTGGCGGTGGACCTTTGCGCGCTGGCACGCGAGGCACGTCCTGGCCCAGTCGCGGACGTCCTTCCTGAGGCCATGCCAGACGAACGTCGCCGCGATGAGCTCTGGGAGGCCTTCGTGCCCGGGTCGGACAGGCCATGAATGGCTGCCAGCCAGCGGGCACGAAGGGGCGAGGCCGGCCGAGGGAGACGTCGCACAGGAGGGCCGCGCCCGCGGCGTCGAACGGCACCTCGGTGACGCGGAGGCCCGTGACGGCGGTCCGCAAGGTCTGGACGCCGGGGTCGGCGGTCTGGTCCTCCGCCATCCGGGCATAGTCGATCCCGAGGTGGACCGCGTGCGCGACGGACCGGGAAAGGCAATCCGCCACCGGGTTGTCCTTACCCGCCACGTGACGGATGTCCGTCGTATACTCGGACACGGCAGAGAGGTGACGCTGCTGCCGTGCCGACCATGGCTCGGCGACCTTGGCCATCGCGAACACCTCGGGGCTTGTGGTCGACGAAAGCCGTGAATGGGCGGCCCTCCAGCAGATGGCGGAAGTGTCGGACCGCCAGGTGGAGCCCGAGCAGCTCGCGGTCGAAGGTGCTATAGCGGCGTTCGTGCGGGCGAAGCTGCCGGCTAAAAAACGCCAGCGGTTGCCAAGCACCACGCACCCACTGCTCGTGCACCGCGCCCACTGCGTAGTCCGACGCGTCGGTGGTGAGGGCGATCGGCGCATCGGGCGCCGGGTGCGCCAGCATGGTGGCGTCGGCCAGGGCCAGCTTTGCGCCCTCAAACGCCGCGGCCATCGGCTCCGACCAGGCGATGTCACCTTTGCCCGGCTTACCCCGGAAGGCCTCGTGCAGGGGGCGGAGGAGCTGGGCGACGTGGGGCACGAAGCGGTGGTAAAAATTTACCATGCCCAGTAACTCCTGGAGCCCCTTGATCGTGCGGGGTCACGGTAAATCCCTGACCGCCTCCACCTTGGCCGGTAAAGGGACGGCCCCGTGCCTGGTGATGCGGTGCCCCAAGAAGTCGATGGTGGCGATGCCGAAACGGCACTTGGCAGGGTTGATGATTAGGCCATGCTGGCCCAGGCGTTCGAAAAGCATGCGGAGGTGGAGCAGGTGCTCCTCCCGGGACGCGCTCGCGACTAGGATGTCGTCCAGGTAGACAAAGAGGAAAGGTAAGTCGCGCAAGACGCTGTCCATAAGTCGTTGGAACACCTGGGCCGCATTCTTCAACCCGAAAGGCATTCTCAGGAACTCGAAGAGGCCGAAAGGGGTGATGACGGCCGTCTTCGGGACATCGTCCGGTTGGACGGGGACCTGGTCGTAGCCCCGGATGAGGTCCACCTTGGAAAACACGGTCGTGTTTGCCAACCGGGCGGAAAAGTCCTGGATATGCGGGACCGGGTAGCGGTCGGGGGTGGTGGCATCATTGAGCCGGCTGTAGTCCCCGCACGGCCGCCATCCCCCGCCGGGCTTCGGCACAATGTGCAGAGGAGAAGCCCAAGCGCTGTTGGAGCGCCGTACGATCCCCAGCCGCTCTAGCGTGGCGAACTCCGCTTTCGCCATGGCGAGCTTCGTGGGTTCGAGTCGGCGTGCCTGGGCATAGACCGGCAGCCCGACCGTGGGTATATGGTGCTCCACCCCGTGTTTAACGGCCACCGCTGAGAAGGTGGGCCGCGTGAGGGCCGGGAAACTGGCTAGGAGGCGGGTAAAGTCGTCCGCTGCCGGAAGCATGCAAGCTAAACTCGCCGGGACGGAACCTTCCAGCAAGCCGCTTGGCAAACCGCTCGGTGAGCCGCTCAGTGAGCCGCTCAATGAGCCGCTCAGCGAACAAGCGAGCGAGCTGAAGGTTTCGGCCTGGACGAGCCATCTGCGCTTCACGTCGACCAACAGCCCATTCGCACATAGGAAGTCCGCACCGAGCAGTGCCATTGGCACGCTGGCTGTCACGAACGACCATTGAAAGCGCTGCCCTCCGAACCGCAGTGAGAGGCAACGCTTCCCCAATGTGCGGATGGGTGTACCGTTGACGGCAAGCAAAGCGGAGCCCCAGCCCGCGGTTTGCTTGTCGGACGTGGAGGCGGGGAGGACGCTTACCTGCGCTCCTGTGTCGCAAAGAAAACGGCGCCCGGACAAGGTGTCCATGATGAACAGGAGGCTGCCGGAATGGCCGACGCTCAGGGCCGCTAATGAGCGCCGGCCCGGTTGTTTCCCGACCTGTCAAAAGAGCACGGCGGGTGACATGTTTTAGCCTTGCGGCCGAACCTGGCGTGGTAGTAGCACCAGGTTTGCGGCGGCGGCGGCCGTGGTGGTGGCGGCGGCCGTGGTGGTGGCGGCGGCGGTAGTGGGTGGGGCGCAGCAGCGGCCACGAGGGAAACCGGGGGCGCTTTAGCCTCTGCCCCGGGATCCACTACGGCAGCACCATAAACCGACCGCGTGTCGCAGGCCGCGAAAAACTTGTCGGCCTCTACGGCCAGGGCGCGGGGTTCCTTTATTTTGGAACCGGCCACCGCAAGGCGTACCTGTAGAGGTAGCTGGCGTAGGAAAAGCGCCCGGAATAAGAAATCCGGGGGCTGGTCTCCAAGCAGCGACAGCATAAAATCCATCCGGACGGATGGTCGTGTGTCGCCGAGGGCGGGAAGGTCCAGGAGGCGGTCGGCCCGTTCGATCTCCGTGAGCCCGAACGTGGCGAGGAGGAGATGTTTGAGCGCCTCGTACTTGTTGTCGCCCGGCGGGCGCCGAAGGATGGACATGACTCGGGCGGCAGTGCCGGGCCCGAGGGCGGCGACCACGTGGTAGTACCGGGTCTCGTCCGCCGTTATGCCTCGGAGCTGAAATTGAGCTTCGGCCTGCACGAACCAAACGTCGGCTTGCGCTTCCCAAAACTTCGGGAGTTTAACTGCGACGGCGTTGGAGCCATGGCGCGTTCGGTGGTCAGCAATGGCTGAACCAATCGGGGTCACCAGTGTGCTGCCGCGCACACACGACTCGATTGCCAGAGAGGTAGGCCACAACGTGTTGGTATAAAAAAGAGTCTTTATTCAACGCTTGCACTTCAGCACTGGGCGGGCTCGAACTTAGAGCCCGCATATATGTCCCGAGACCACGCCTAGTCCCCGGGCGTGGCCGATCGGTCGAAAGGCGGGGCATGTGCTTTCGTTCCCCGCCTGGATGCTCGCGCCACCCACTGGTGCGCGGAATTATTGCCCCTTGTGCCCGCCACAACGTCACGAATGTTGTTAAAAGTTTATTTTTTATATTAATGTTATATAATTTGTGATTGGAGTTTTGCTGTTTGGAATGAAAAAAGAGATATAGAGTTCAAGATATAGAGTTTACATTTATTTTCCTTTCTCCACGTGTACTGTTGACTCATCCTGTATTTTCTGTCCAGGTGTGCTGTTCGCCCCGCCCCCATTAACTCCTTGCCATCCACCGTTTGCCCTTCACGTGACTCGTGGTGGTCCCTCTCGGCTCTCCCCCCGTTGGTATTTTTGTGCACATAAGATTGTTCACGGTTCTGTTTAAATATTATTTAAATATGTATAACCTTTCCCCTTCAGTGTTTTACTCAGTGGTATTTTACAACACGCTGTTTTTCTTCCTATTTAAAAGGCTTTTCTCAATTTCCTCTCCAACTCATTCCACCTCAAAAAAAAGAAATTCAATATCTTATACGTCTCCCTCACTACATGGTCTAAATTCACATTCATTCCATCCCTCCTCCATCGTTCTGAATCGGATTGCTAACTTGAAAATCACAACAAACCCAATTTGTTTTCAATGTTCGTCTTTCATTAATCATCCACTTTCTAAACTCCCCTCTTGCCCCTCCCATCCAAATCCCTCCCCTTGCACCTACACTCCTAAACTCCCCCCTTGCCCCGCCACTCTTAAACTCCCCCCCTACCCCTCCACTCCTGAACTCCCCCCTTGCCCTTCCACTCCTGAACTCCTCCCTTGCCCTTCCCCTCCTAAACTCCCCCCTCACTCCTCCCCTTCAAAACTCCCCCCCAACCCCTCCCATTCAAATCTCCCCCCATACCATTCCTCTCCAATTCTCCCTCCTCCCCCCTCCTCCTCAAAGCTGCCTCCTCCCCACTTCGTCTCCCTTCTATCTCATACCTCCACCCCCCCAACCTTCTTCTTTCCTCTGCCCCCCCTCAAACAACCCCTCTCTGTGCCTCATCCCTACACCTTCAAACCTTTCATCCTCCTCATCCTTCCCTTTCTTGGAACTCTTCTGCAATCGCTGACACACTAACAACTGCTCTCCCTACCTCCCCCTCTCATCCTTCATCTTACCCTACTCCTCCCCTCCCCTGTCCTGTACCCGATGCTCCCCCTCTCTCTTCATTAACGGTATGGACCTCAAACATCCGGGGCCTTCGCTCAAACCTGACTGATCTCTCCATACAGGTTGCTTCTGACAATCCAGACTTGATCTGCTTAACAGAGACTTTCCTCCTTCAAGATGTCTCTCATTCCTTAATATCTCTTCCTGGTTACTCCCTCCTCCGGTATGATAGACCTGAGCCTCGGCCTGGTGGTGGGGTGGCTATCTTTATCAAAAACTCTCTTCCTCACTCTCCTTGCACTGCCCTCTCTCCTCCTCACCCCCAGGAGTACCTCTGGCTACGGCTTCCTCTCCGCTCCCACCTTTTGTTCATATGTGTTCTGTACCGTCCCCCAAACAGTGATGACTCCATCTACATTTCACTGTCTGACAACATGGACCAACTTCTATCCACTCATCCCAACTCTCTCTTCCTCATATGTGGTGACTTCAATTGTCATCATGCCACCTGGTTGGGTGTGGGTTCCTCTCTCACCAGTCATGGCACCTCAGCAAAGGACTTCTGTGACTCACTGGGATTGACACAATCTGTCAATTTCCCGACCCGGATCTCAGTCAATGGAATATCTTCTCTTCTAGACTTGGTTATGACTAACTTCCCTGCTAATGTCTGCTGCTCTTCTTCTGCTCCAATCGGTTCTTCTGATCATGTGCTTGTCAAAGTGGACATCTCTCTGGCCATTCTCAGAGAGCCTCCTCAGCGTCGACGAGTCTGGCATTTCACTCAGGCCGACTGGGACGGTCTTCAAGCAGCCATCAATCGTCTGGATTGGTCTCCCATCTCCACTGCCTCTGACATCAATTCTTCCTGGGAATTCTTCCAAAGCAAACTGATCTCTCTCATGCACAGATTTATCCCATCTCGCCTTCAGTTGTCTTACCCTTCCTCCCGTCCATGGTACACTGAATCTTGTGGTGAGGCAGTTGCCCTGAAACAACTTGCCTTTGCCTCTTGGAAGGCTAATCCAACTGAAGGAAATCTCAGTTCCTTCCACCAAGCTCGGAACAAGTGTGTGTCTACCCTCAGGAGTGCCAGGAAGCACTATCTCTCCTCACTCAAGATTGAACTCTCAAACCTGTCTCCTTCCTCCAAATCCTGGTGGCGTCTGGTCAAATCCGTTTCTGGTGTTTTTTCCCCCTCCATCCCCTCCCTTACCTCAAATGGCCACACAGTTGACATCGCACGTGACAAAGCCGAATGCCTCAACTCTGTGTTTGCCTCAAAATCCTTAGTCCCAAACCCATCTCTCTCTGTTCCCACCTTTCCCAGTCGAACCAAACTGCTCCTGGACTCTGTGACCTTCTCTCCTGACAAGGTGGAGGAGTTTTTGTCAAACCTCGACTCTGATTCTGCAACTGGACCAGATGGCATCAGCCCACGGGTCCTAAAATCCTGCTCTGCCGCTCTATCTCACCCTCTCTCTGTTCTTTTCACCCTATCCTTTGCTCAAGGTCATCTGCCAGCATCCTGGAAATCAGCAAACATTACTGCTTTACACAAAAAAGGTGCAAAAACAGATCCTTGCAACTACAGACCAATCAGCCTGCTCCCAATTATCAGCAAAGTCATGGAATCCATCATTGCTTCGGATATGAAATCTTTCCTCTTCACCAATGGCTTGATCTCTGATCATCAATTTGGTTTCACACCAGGTCACTCTACTCTGGACATGCTGCTTCTGCTGTCTCAACAATGGATGGAGGTCCTCAATGCCAAACAGGAAATCAGAGCTGTCTCCCTTGACATATCACGTGCCTTCGATACGGTCTGGCACCCAGCTCTGCTCACCAAACTCTCCTCCTATGGTATCCATGGAAATCTCCATGCATGGCTTGCGGACTTCCTCTCTGGTCGTAGTCAACGTGTGGCCCTGAATGGATTTCTCTCATCTCCCCTTCCCGTTCAGGCTGGAGTTCCCCAAGGCAGTGTGCTGGGCCCTGTGCTTTTTCTGGTCTTTATCAATGATCTCTCTGACTCTCTGGAAAATCCTCTGTATCTCTTTGCTGATGACTCCACTCTCTGCCGCTCCATTCCTCTTCCCTCAGATCGGCAGTCTGCAGCCTCCTCACTCTCTGAAGACCTGGACAAAATCACAGACTGGTCAAACATGTGGAACATGTCTTTCAATCCTGACAAATCTCACACTCTTACTATGTCTCTCTGAAAAGATCGACTGGACAACCCTCCCATCTACTTTCTCAACAATCCTCTCCAAGAAGTTCTGTCGCTCAAGCTTTTGGGTCTCACCATCTGCCATGATCTTTCTTGGGAAAACCACATTTCCAAGCTGGCCTCCAAAGCCAGTCGCCGACTGGGCATCCTCCGTCGTGCGAAGTCCTTCCTAGGCACACCTGAGCTCCTCACCACATACAAGGCTTTCATCCGCAGCTCAATGGAATACTGTTCTCCCCTATGGGCTGGTGCTCCTGCCTCACACCTGGCTCGGCTTCACGCTGTTGAATCCAAAGCTTTCAGAATCATTGGAATCTCCCGCGATGAAGCTATCTCTGAGGGCCTTTCACTCACTCACCGCAGGCAGGTAGGTGGTCTTTCTGTCTTCTACCGACTCCTCTCCGGCCTTGCTCCCCCAGCTCTCTCTGTGCTCTGTCCCTCAAATATTCCTACAGGTCGCACAAGATCTGCCAGCCACCCTCTGATGGTTAAACTGCCAAAATCTCGGCTCTCTGCTCACCTTCACTCTTTAATTCCTCTTTTCTCCCGCCTCTGGAACAAACTCCCACACTCACTTCAATCACACTCCTCCCTCCAGGTCTTCAAAACAGCTGTTCACCACCATCTCTTATTTTCCCCCATCCAAAACCTTGATCTTTTCTACCCCCACTAATTCACCCCAGATCCACCTTGTTTGAAATTCCAACTTCTTTCCTGGAAGTCTTGGCAGTGTCCATATGTTTTATACCTCTCCCACCCCCCCCCCCCCCCTTCCCATGCCTCCCTCCCAAAGCCCTCTCCCTCCCACAGTTCTCTCGATGTCTCCATGTCTCTCGGTCCCTGCTCTCAAATGTTGTGTTTGTGTCCTTCCCCCTCTCTCCCCATCTTGTCTACCGCTCCCGATGTTATTTGTTTTGTGTGTCTGTTTGTCTTTCTGTGTGATTAATGTTCGCTCTTTCACGAGCCTCGATCTTGTATACAAAAAAAAAAAAAAAAAAAAAAAAAAAGGGAATGATGAAATTCCGTGATAGTTTCTACTTTCTAAACGTGAAATTCGCGGATCACCATATGCAGATTCGCCATTGACTGGGTATCAAACCAACATATCCGTTTGTTTGCTAACGGGTACGTTTTTCATGGAAGTCCTTCACGAACTTGCTGTCCATGTCCGATGTGCGACTGAAGGGGCCACATGAATGTGGAATTTATTGGTTTCATTGCTTAAGCATTCGCCGTTTCTGCATTGTCTGTTTGCTTCTGGCCTCCCACCCGTGCGTAGCACGGGAACCTCACAAGTATCAATAATATCATATTATACATCTTTGGATTATTCAGGCATAAAATTTAGGTACACAGCAAAATGAATGTACTCATTCCATAGCAGCAGTTTTATTTTGCCATTGCCTAAATAGATCATGCCGAGGTGGTTTTATTTTGCCTCGGTAGTTCATGGTTGAGACCAACAACAAGTATCAACTGGTCAAATTAACCTGCAATATATGCTTCACTGCTGAGATGCATAATTAGGGAGGATTTTCCCCCTTGATGCCAAGTTTCACATACGCCACTGCCCAGCATGCACAGTGCCTTCAGAAAGTATTCATTTCTAGCCTGGGTTCGGCGAGAAAGCGCCAGGGAGTAATGCCTTCGATCGTGTCCCTCTGTGTGTGTGTGTGTGTGTGTGTGTGTGTGTGTGTGTGTGTGTGTGTGTGTGTGTGTGTGTGCCGATGTGTGTTCGTGTGTTTGTGAACAAGATATCTGGAAAGGTTCTGAACTGATTTGGATGAAAGTTGGTGGGATGACTGCCCTTGGTATAAGGAAGAATTGATTAGTTTTCGGTGAAGCTCAGGATATTAATCCGGATCAAGGAATTTTTCGAAGGATTTTTTACCATTGGAAGATGGGGCTCAGCAGCGGCCACCCACGGCGGGAGTATGCGCTCGACTGAGGGGTTGTACACTGCACCTCGTTCCCAGTCCAAATGTTCTGTTGAATATGGTTATGTGCCATACATTCATCCCATATACCCTGTAATGGGGTCTCCTCTCTGCCCCTTTTAAGACCATCTATATGAGGATATGATCTAAGATAGCTTCTCTATGTGACGCTCAAACTTATTCTCAAAGAATTGAACATTCCGTGTAGTGGGAGCGACTCCAGGCACGAAGACAAAAGGAAACAATTCAACATTTACATTAAACTTCATAAACAAGCGAACAGAACATTGCAGAAAATCCTCATTGTTATAGGTTCTTACCCTTCTTCTTCTTTGAAACAGCCGAAAAAAGCTTTCTTGAAGTTCTTAAACAATCGCGACATCGTCGTAATTAGCGAACATAAACGAGGTTTAACGCACGACAAACGGAAGGAACACGTTCCGAAAGATTACGATCCTTTGAAATATTCCTTGGAATAGAACGTTGTCCGAATATAACGAATGTGAACGATCGTATTGTCCTGCTCTATGACGTCACAAAACTTTGGTCAAAAAATAACAGCTCCGCACCGTGAACGCGTCTCCATGGTGAAGCATCACAAAAGATAAACCACACAAATTGTAAATAATTAGAAAATATTAAATTAACAAACCACAAGTTTATATTCGATTGAATCCGATCTGTTAATTTTATTAATTTAATAAGCGAACACAAAATGTCAATCAGGAGTTCCGAAAGAGTTTGCGAATGATAAATAAAATCGTTACGTTCGTGATATTTCTCTGTCTCACTGAGACCTGGCAACAACCACTGGACTACTACACGATCAACCTCACCACACCCAATGGATATTCTTACATCAATAAACCACGCTCGGAGGGCCGAGGTGGTGGAATTGCCGTTATTCACCGACAAGACATCAAGACCAACCTCATCTCCATCTCATCTGCTCCATCATTTGAACACCTGGCTTTTAAACTCTCTGGTCACACACAGTCAGTCATGGCTGTTGTCTACCGCCCTCCCAAACCACACCCATCATTCCTGTCTGACTTCTCCTACTTTCTGACCCAGCTATGTTCCCTCTCCCCCTCAATCCTCCTCCTTGGTGATTTCAATATCCACATGGACTCCACTGACTCCACACTAACCACTGACTTCACTGATTTACTCACCTGCTTTAACCTCACTCAACATGTCAACTTTCCTACCCATAACCGTGGTCACATTTTGGACCTTGTCTGCTCTACTGGACTAATTTTGCACCATCTATCTGGCTCCGACCTCACTCTCTCTGACCACCTAGCCATCACTCTGACCATCAACATCCCCACCCCAGCACCAAGGCATTATCGCACTATCAACTTCCGTAAGCTAAACGCTCTTTCACCTACCTCATTCTCATCGACCCTCTCTGAAAAAATGTCCACTTCTCCCTTCGTTGACCTCCACACCCCTTCTGACCTCACTGACTACTACAACCACACTCTCTCCTCCTGCCTTGACCAACTTGTGCCTATAAAAACCAAAACAGTTTCTTTCCCCCATTCTGCTCCCTGGTTTACCCCTGAACTCCGCCTGATGAAAACTCGTGCTCGCCAACTTGAAAGACTCCGCAATAAAACAGGTCTCACAGTTCACTCCCAGGCCTACAAGGACCACATACAACACTATAAAGATGCCCTCTCCCACGCCCGCTCCGCCTACTACTCTCAAATTATCCACTCTGGCTCCGGAAACCCAAAAGCACTCTTCTCTACAATAAACAAACTCCTCAGCCCCCTGAACACACCACCCAGTCATTCACAATAGACAACTGCATCTCCTTCCTTTCATTCTTCCAACGCAAAATTGAAAACATCTACAACAGCTTGACCACCGCCGCACCCGCTCCCCCTCAAACCACCTGCCCCCCCTTATCCTGCCATCCCCTGTCTCAATTCTCCCCAGTCTCCCCTACTGACCTCTCTGAACTCCTCATCGGAATGAAAACTGCCACCTGCACTCTTGACCCCATCCCCTCCAGCTTTGTCAAGGCCTCCCTTCCTGCTCTCTCTCCACTTATCATTGCAACAATAAACTCCTCCCTGTCTACAGGCATCGTCCCACCATCCCTCAAAATTGCTGCTGTTACCCCCATTCTGAAAAAACCTGGACTAAACCCTGACACCCTAAATAACTTCAGACCCATCTCCAACCTACCCTTTCTGTCAAAGGTTTTGGAACGCGCTGTAGCCACTCAACTCAAACATCACCTCTCTGCCAATAACCTGTATGAAACATTCCAATCCGGATTCCGCTCCAACCACAGTACTGAAACTGCTCTCCTCAAAATCACCAACGACCTTCTCCTCTCCTCTGACGCTGGCAACCTCAACATTCTCATCCTCCTCGACCTCAGCGCCGCCTTTGACACCATCGATCACACCATCCTCCTCACCTAACTTGAAACCACCTTTAACATTACCGGCACTGCCCTCTCTTGGATTAAATCATACCTCTCTGACAGAGGTCAGTTCATCTCCATCAATAACTGCAAATCCCCTACTGCTCCCCTCCCCCAAGGTGTCCCCCAAGGTTCAGTTCTTGGCCCCCTCCTCTTCATCCTTTACCTGTCCCCCCTCGGTCACTTAATCCGCCGTCATGGTCTCCAATTCCACTGCTTCGCCGATGACATCCAGCTTTTCATCTCCACCAAGTCCATCTCCACCGCCACCCACTCTATCCTGACAAACTGCATCACTGAAATAAAATCCTCGCTTCAAATCAACTTCCTCAAACTTAACTGTGATAAATCTGAAATAATCATCATTGGCCCAAAAACGCTCACCAAGTCCACCCATAACTTTGCCCTCAACATCGACGGTTTCCCGGTATCCACCTCCCCTCACATCCGGAATCTTGGCATCATCTTTGACCAAACCCTCTCCTTCGACAAATACACTAAACAGATCACAAAGACAGCCTTCTTTCACCTGAAAAACATCGCCCGTCTCCGTCCATCCCTCTCCTCCGTGGCTGCAGAAACCCTCATCCACGCCTTCATCACTTCCCGTCTGGACTACTGCAATAGCCTCCTTTATGGTTCACCCTCAACAATCACCAATAAACTCCAATACATTCAGAACTCCGCTACCCGTCTACTCACCCATTCCCGGACCCGTGACCACATCACCCCCGTCCTTTACAAGCTTCACTGGCTCCCCATCTCCCAGAGAATCCAGTACAAAATCCTCCTCTTGACCTACAAAGCCCTCCATAACCTGGCCCCATCCTACCTGGCTGACCTCCTCTCCAGACACACTCCCACCCGCAACCTCCGCTCTGCTGGTACCAACCTCCTGACCCCCCCCCCCCCCCCATCCGGACCAAATTTAGATCCTGGGGGGACAGGGCCTTCTCCATCGCTGCTCCCACCCTCTGGAACTCGCTACCTCACACCATCAGAGACTCCTCCTCACTCACCACATTCAAAACATCACTCAAGACCCACCTGTTCAACACTGCATTCAACATTTAACCCACAGCATTTAACCCCTGACTATCTCCTCTCCTTCTCCCTCCTTTGTGCTTTGAATATTTCCCTATTGATTCTTCTTTTTTTGCAATTGTTTTTATGTTTTGCTATGCATTATGTTTTGCACTCTGTCAAAGCGTCTTTGGGCTTCCTGAAAAGCGCTATATAAAATAAATGCATTATTATTATTATTATTATTATTATTCCACGCTCAATAATATTTCAGAAGCGATTCAGAAAGAATCACAAAATAACACAATAATTAACGAGAGAGTTAATATAACACCGTAGTTTCCTCACACAATCTTGATTAAAAGTTTGGACAGTTTATAGCTGGGTCGGGATTTGAACCCAGGCTAGACAGTTTATATCTGGGTCGGGATTCGAACCCAGGCTGGACAGTTTATAGCTGGGTCGGGATTCGAACCCAGGCTGGACAGTTTATATCTGGGTCGGGATTCGAACTCAGGCTGGACAGTTTATATCTGGGTCGGGATTCGAACCCAGGCTGGACAGTTTATAGCTGGGTCGGGATTCGAACCCAGGCTCGATAGTTTATATCTGGGTCAGGATTCGAACCCAGGCTGGACAGTTTATAGCTGGGTCGGGATTCCAACCCAGGCTGGACAGTTTATAGCTAGGTCGGGATTCGAACCCAGGCAAGACATTTAAAAGCTGGGTCGGGATTCCAACCCAGGCTGGACAGTTTATAGCTAGGTCGGGATTCGAACCCAGGCAAGACATTTAAAAGCTGGGTCGGGATTCGAACCCAGGCTGGACAGTTTATATCTGGGTCGGGATTCGAACCCAGGCTGGACAGTTTAATGCCGGGTCGTGATTCGAACCCAGGCTGGACAGTTTATATCTGGGTCGGGATTCGAACCCAGGCAAGACATTTAAAAGCTGGGTCGGGATTCCAACCCAGGCTGGACAGTTTATAGCTAGGTCGGGATTCGAACCCAGGCAAGACATTTAAAAGCTGGGTCGGGATTCGAACCCAGGCTGGACAGTTTATATCTGGGTCGGGATTCGAACCCAGGCTAGACAGTTTATAGCTAGGTCGGGATTCCAACCCAGGCTGGACAGTTTATAGCTAGGTCGGGATTCGAACCCAGGCAAGACATTTAAAAGCTGGGTCGGGATTCGAACCCAGGCTGGACAGTTTATATCTGGGTCGGGATTCGAACCCAGGCTGGACAGTTTAATGCCGGGTCGGGATTCGAACCCAGGCTGGACAGTTTATATCTGGGTCGGGATTCGAACCCAGGCTGGACAGTTTATAGCTGGGTCGGGATTCAAACCGAGGCTCCACAGTTTATAGCTGGGTCGGAGATTCGAACCCAGGCTGGACAGTTTATATCTGGGTCGGGATTCGAACCCAGGCTAGACAGTTTATAGCTGGGTCGGGATTCGAAC
Organism: Myxine glutinosa; assembly: GCF_964187855.1. Taxonomy (NCBI): domain Eukaryota; kingdom Metazoa; phylum Chordata; class Myxini; order Myxiniformes; family Myxinidae; genus Myxine; species Myxine glutinosa. Next base: position 127,371 of record NW_027616432.1, on the reverse strand, counting down.
CCAGGCTGGACAGTTTATAGCTTGGTCGGGATTCGAACCCAGGCTAGACAGTTTATAGCTAGGTCGGGATTCCAACCCAGGCTGGACAGTTTATAGCTAGGTCGGGAATCGAACCCAGGCAAGACAGTTTATAGCTGGGTCGGGTTTCGAACCCAGGCTGGACAGTTTATAGCTTGGTCGGGATTCGAACCCAGGCTAGACAGTTTATAGCTGGGTGGGGATTCGAACCCAGGCTAGACAGTTTATAGCTAGGTCGGGATTCCAACCCAGGCTGGACAGTTTATAGCTAGGTCGGGAATCGAACCCAGGCAAGACAGTTTATAGCTGGGTCGGGATTCGAACCCAGGCTGGACAGTTTATAGCTGGGTCGGGATTCGAACCCAGGCTGGACAGTTTATATCTGGGTCGGGATTCGAACCCAGGCTGGACAGTTTATAGCTGGGTCGGGATTCGAACCCAGGCTAGACAGTTTATAGCTAGGTCGGGATTCCAACCCAGGCTGGACAGTTTATAGCTAGGTCGGGAATCGAACCCAGGCAAGACAGTTTATAGCTGGGTCGGGATTCGAACCCAGGCTAGACAGTTTATAGCTGGGTCGGGATTCGAACCCAGGCTGGACAGTTTATATCTGGGTCGGGATTCGAACCCAGGCTACACAGTTTATAGCTGGGTCGGGATTCAAACCCAGGCTGGACAGTTTATAGCTGCGTCGGGATTCGAACCCAGGCAAGAAGCGAGTGTCCGTGTGTCCGTCGAGGCCATCCCATCAGCCAAGGTCGTATCTTATCGCATTGTTGTGACGTTATTGTAGGGTCAATATACGAAAAAAACTCACCTAATCTCCAAAAAATTGATACAAAGGGTTTTCAATGGATTATGGTACCATTGGGCATGCTAAATAACATACTAAAAATCTAGTAGCATCTCACTTCCGGAAAGGGGTCATTTTCAAGATGGCGTCCAAGATGGCCGCCAGGAGCTTAAAATGGCCATATCTCAATTATTATTCAACCTAGAAAGGTGGTTTTGGTGTCTAACCCTAGGTTTTAGGGCCCAAGGAATCCAATTGAATCAATAAAATTACCATCAGTTAATTATTTATTGACAAGTCCAAGATGGCATCCCAAGGTGACATCCTGATCCACTAAAATGGCTCTGTCGAATAGTAGTCAACCTAGAGAGATTTTTTCAGTGTGTATACCTAGGTTTAAGGCACCCAGGAAATCATCAAAATTACTTAAATAAGCACAAAGTAATCAGGTAATCCAGTAAGCCAGGTTTACCAGCCCATTAGGCATTTGTTGTCTTATACAGTTAGTCGCTATTCATCGTCATCCTCCGACTCCTCTGGAAGAAGCTTGTTATGTGGATTGTCACATTCTTCAAGTTGGCACGGTCCACAGGCAGTAGTACATGGTAGTCCATATCGTCTACAAGGGGAGCGGAGTGTCTTGCAGGCAGTGGAGCAGTTACAATGAATGACCTTCAAGAGACTGTCTGGAGCAGCGTTCATTCTTGACATAAGTGGGACAAACTGATTATCCTGCAGGCTCCACCCCCATTTCATGGCATCCATACCCTCTTCTTTTCCCATCCACACCATGATCTGGTAGTACGCTCTACGACAGTGAAGTTTTGTAGCAGATTCAGTTGGGGGCAGACGTTCGGGTGTTACAAAAGACGAAGCAGAGACAACCTTCTTGCTGAAGGTGTTATATCGCATTAGTAGTGTAATAATGTTGCTTCTGGGACACCTCCGTTTAACATGGGAAATCCCTATCTAATGTCATTTACCCCCTTGTCTTTTTCAAAAATCATAAACACCTCTATTTCTCCCACCCTCATCTTTATGAACCTTTTGTCTGTAGTACCTATCCTTAATGTTGTTCATTAGACCACTCAAACACTACAAATATTTGTTTTCTCTTATAGACCTATCATCCTTCTTCTACATATCATCTGGCAGATTAATCTTTGACCCACTCAAACATTGACCCATTCACTTCCATATTAATTCTTTCCCTCCCTCATTGCCCCTAAACACCTATATTTCTCTCACCCTGTTCTTTACGAACCTTCTAACCTTTTGACATGTTATCCTTATTCATTAGACCACTTAAACACCTGTGATCCTTCTGACCTTATGGACCTTTTAACCTTTTACTCTTAATATCATCTGGTGAATATAACCCACTCAAACATCGACCCTACAAATATTTGTTTATGTGTGGGAAATAATTTAATTCTCCTACAACTCTCCTCACCGTCTAATACATTAACAAAAAATATGTTTGAGTTTGGTTCTTTATTAAGATATTTTAACTGAGCTAAGATAAAATGGTAAACCTCCCTCAATGTTCTTATTTGAGCGCCTCCAGTGCCACATACCATTTTTAAATTAAAGTATATATTTTCCTGACAACCATCAAAGTTTTCCGTCCACTCAAAAATATTTCCATCTTTTTTACCCAATTCACCGGTATTTAAATTAATTCTCTTATTTGTTTTGTGAACTTTTTTACCAGTTGCCTTTTCAATTATACCTATTTGATATTTTTCACATTCATTATGTTTTCCATTTATATACCAAGGTTGATTACACCTCCACTCTTTAGTCTGGTTGATACTTGGTTCTATCATTTATATAATAGTAAAAAAGGCGGCGGTAGCCCGTTAAAATCCCCAACCCCCCCCCCTTTTTAACTTATCACTTATATATATCTTATCACTTATATATATCTTATCACTTATGTATATCTTATCACTTATATATATCTTATCACTTATATATATATCTTATCACTTATATACTTATATAACCATAAGGGAGACTATCAATTCCATTTTCTAAAATAAACCTCTTATCATCAAAAGCCCCCAATGCTTTCTTATTTATCTCTTCTGAATATAATTGATGTTTATAACTTCTTATTCCATTAATCTTTCTAAACTCTTCTTTCTTTGTTGTTAAACAGTTATAATAATCCTTAAAGTTTATTGTTTCTTTAATAACATTTTTCTTTACACCTTTTAACTTCTTATCAGTCTTTTCAACGTTATTCACAATGTATTTATAAGCATAAGCCTTTGACCTCAATCCCACAAATTCACTCATAACATTTCCTCCTAATTCATCCTTGAACTTTCCAATCACCTTTTTATTTTTAGAAGAGAACAACTCACTCTCTGGACTGTAATTACTCGTGTCATAGATATTAATGTCTCTTTTCATGTCTGAATAAACATCGTTGGTATTAATTTTCAAAATAAAACTATCTGTATCCATATAAAGTAGATTAACATCATTTTGATATTTCTTCCTCAAGTTATTATAAAAGTAATCATACATTAATGACTTTGATAAATCAAGAATTGTTGTTCCAATATAAATAGGTTTGTTCATTTCAATACTCTCTTTAATCAAATGGATCGCACAAAAGTTCTCAGTAAAGACCTCAGCTCGAGTAAAACTCGGTCTATTAATTAATTTTGATGCTTGTTCCCAAGATGTTGATAGTCTGATATTTTGTCTTTTCCTCACATTCTCCATAGTCTTACCAAAGACCGCATTATTCATCAATTTATAAAAGTCTTTCTCAAAATCTGTTTTTGACTCTGTTCTTCTTTGTGTATTAAAATCAATGTACCCCTTTAACCAATGACTTTGATTGAACTTTAGAACCCTATGGATCTTCTCTACTCTTAGACCTTTTGATAAATATTGTCGCAAATTTCTTTGGTGTAGAACATAATTTTTCTTGTTATATAATGTAGTAAGTAATTTTTCTGTTGATTCACCTATATCAAACGATCGTTGATAATCACTCAACCATTCTTTCTTTGGACTTTCTTTCTCACAAGCAAATGGGAGATCTTTGTGTAGGTTATGGAGTTCCTCTGGATATTTTAAATCAATTTCAAAATAATAACCAACTTTTTCTTCATCCAATTCTTTTTGTGTAGAGATACATACATCTTGTAAAACGTTTTTGTAGTCTTTTTCCTTTACCCATCTAAGTTTTCCATAAGGAAGAGCCTGAGACATTGCCCAGCCATACAGGTTGTTCGCGTCATAGTACATCAAGTAAGAACTCTCTTTCGTTGGATCATAATTTGGAAGATATTTGTTATTTGCTTTTGCGTATCTACTCGAGCAGACTTGTGAAATTCCACCTCTTTTTGCCTTTTCAATCATCAAAAGCATATCAACATCGGTTATCAAATCCAAATCTTGTTTTGTCATTTTCAACATCGCACTCCAGGCCAATCCAGGTGCTGTGTAGTAGTGAGCAGGATCCAATCCATATCCAGTGCGACAAACAGATCTAAAGGCTTCAAATACATCGGCCAATAAAAGCACATCAGTTTTGAGATACAAATCGTGATACTCGCCAAGATTCTTGATGTTATATTTTTCCCAAACATTTTGTGCGTGTACATAATCTTTATCAGATATATGACTATTATTTAATTTGTTATAGAAATTTTCTTTTGAAGGAAGTTGTGTTTCATTGAATCTCTCAAATGAGTCCATATAGTCATAGGGGTAAATTCCCTTTTGTGTTAGAAAATCTTTATCTAAAAAATACTCTGAAAGACATGGAAACTCTTTTAGATTTTGAACCAAGTTAACCAATGGACTTGCCATGAATTTAAATGTATCAAGAAATCTGATATGAGTAATAGGAGATGTGTGAATTGTTTTTGTGAATGAAATGTATTTCTGATCCGTGTTTGGAATTGCTGAGATACTTCCAGAAGTCTTTGAGAGTTCCTTGATAAATAGATGTGTATCATAATGAGCGTTGTTATGAAGAAAGACAGGAATGAAAGAGGGGAGTTGATAATTAATATTACAACTTTGATGAGCCGGACCTCTATATTTACCAGTGAGATGACAATGGTCTCTAACCTTTAGACCTTTACCAATTTTCTCCTCACAAATATGACAGACATTGTTTTTTATAAATTCCCTTTTTTCTTTACTTGTTAAGGACATTGGTTTATTGGTTTCTCTCATTATCTTGGTTAATCGAACACAGTCTTTTTCTAGTCGTTTCACAAACTCCTCTGGGGTATTTGAGCCTCTATACATCTCTAACTTGTTATATTTATCACCAACGGATGATTTGATATAATAACAAAAACCACAAGGAGTATGTTTTTGATATTTATTTGTGTATGATTCTTTTGGATCTTGAGAAGCAGTATCAATTTTTTCTAAAATACTTTCAAAATCAGCATATATAACAAATGGATGTTTGATCTTTTTATTTTCATCTTTGAATGTGATCTTTGAGCCTTCTTTAGGCATATTGATTACCGTTGATTTATGTTCGCCACAATAATTTGAATGTTTATCTAATCTTTCTTGTGAATTGAAGAAGTTAAGACAACGCAAACAAATATATATTTTATTTGTTCTCTTACAGACTTGTGGTTTTATTAATTTAGCAATATCTTTGATGTATGTATAATGTGAATTTTCGTCTGAATTAAAATATAGAAGATTAATATGAGTTTGTTTACAATTGTCAGAAAGCTTTAAAACCTGAATGTTGTTTGTTTCTGTTAGACCATAAACATTAACTGATAAATTATTCATCTTTTCAAATTTAGGAATATCATTTAAAGTCATCGGAAACTTTAGATCTTTCGTATTTAATGTATTCTCATATTTTTTATAATGAGATACTCTTTCATCATGAAAATGTGGAGGATGTAAGTGTGCTAAAATAGACCAGAGAAAACATTTATTGTCTTTATTTTTGATATTGATAACTGCTTTTCTATTTTTGATAACACTGGGTAAATCAATGTAAGAAGAAGCTTTTAGAGGATCTGATTTAAGAATATGAATGTCTATGTAAATAATTTTTCCTATATTGAATCCACTTCCTACGATTGAATTATCCACATCTTGCTCTTGTTTAATAAGTTCATCATAGACTCCTGATGTTTTAAAATCTTGATATGAAGATATAAAGTGTGGCTCAGTTCTCATGTATGGTGCATCTATAACTCCTTCATCCTTTGTCATTTCTAATTTTACTCCCATATAAAATTTAAGTGGTTTCATTTCCTTTAGTGTTTTTTCAATCAACGTTTGAACAGCAGGTTTAACTATTTCTACAGCATCAACTATAGACTCTGGTTCAGGAGGTTTGAAGTTAAAGACTCTTATTTTAATATGTCCTTTGAATGCTCCATCAGAGTTTTTAGTTGTGATAAAATTTGATAAATGTAGATTTGTTTTAAGATGTATTTTGAAGCCTTTCTTGAGGATATTTTTATTACATGTAGAACAGTGTTTTGTTTCAGGTGGAAGAGGGGAAAGTTTGTTTAAAATGTTGTATGTATGTTTTGCGGTGAGAATATGTTGTTTATAATATTTTACTTCCTTCTCGCAAGTATCACAATAAACCATATTTATAGCGTGAGAAAACGTGGTGTTTTATATATATCACTGTGCTTAAAATAAAACACTTTTGAGCTTTACAGCTCCGTTTTATATATATCACTGTGCTTAAACTAAAACACTTTTTCACTCAGAATCATCTAAGTCATAACTATCACATGAATACTCAGAATCATACTCAGAGTCATCAATAAAGCTACTCTCATAACTATCATTTGAGCACAAACTATTAGTATCATAACTATCATCTGTGTTCAATGAAATACTATCATCACCATCATCCAAGTTCAATGAAATACTATCATCACTATCGTCCGAGTTCAATGAAATAGTAAAATCTTCACTGCTGTATTGACTCATATTTAATTAGCAAGAAAAATATTCCCATCAATATCTATATACTTTCTTTCATTAACAGATTCAATCTCTACAATTTTTATATCAAAAGTTATCTTTAAATAATCTCTAACTATCATAGAACGAAATGACATTTCACCAGAAATATTAACATCATTCATTTTACTTAGATCTACACCCTTTGGATTATTAAAGAAAATACAAATGTCTCCTCTAGAATTATTAATGGTCTTATCATTCTTTTTCAAAGTATCGTGGTCAATCACTTTTTCAAGCTTTGAATAAATTGCCAGGAGTAGAGGAGAAACTTTTGTTAGATTTACTTTAATGGATGTCTTTCCAGGTATAGTTAGAGCTCTTCCTTTAAATGAAATAGAGGGGCTCATGTTATTTTCCATAACTGGTTTTACCCAAAAATTTCCATATTTATCTTTGTTCAATTTAACATCTTTGACATATTTTTCTATATCTTCCACCGAAGTAGAGATTGATTGAAATTTGTCTTTTGTGCTTTGAAACATTGTATTTATTAATGAATAAACTTGCGTTTAGTTTAAGTAAAAATTTACCACATAAATATGATAAGTTCTGAAGGATATTTAGAATTTCCAGACTCTCCATATGATAAATTAGAGAATTGTCCGGCTTGTGATAGAGTGGGGCTTAATGATGAGGATTCATATAAACAATGTTTATTCTGTGATTATATTCTAATTAATGATAATAAGAAATATAAAAAAACATATAACTCTTTTAAATTAGAACCAAAAATGAATTACTTTACAAGATTAATAAGAGAGATGAATGTTAAGCATTATGGTGATAATACACCATTTCTTACAAGGAAAGAGACTCTTTGTATTGAGGAAATGTATAAGGGTTTAATGATATTTATTATTCAAAATAATTTTAATGGAAATGTTAATACAAGATACTACATAAATAAAATAATGAATTATTTTGAAATTAAACCAGAACTCAGGATAAAATATAGAGTTTCTAAAATAGCTCAAAAAAAGTTGGATGACTTGTTTTCCAAATATATAAATGAATGATTTTTTACCCGTTTGGGAAAATAAGATAAAATTTAATAACCATAAAAACATTCCAAATTCATTGAGATGTCTAATAGTTGGTTCAAGCGGATGTGGGAAAACCTGTTTACTTTTAAAGATGCTCCTTGGTCCTAATTTTTTAGATTATGATAATTTAATAATTTTTACAAAGTCAAGTTTTCAACCCGAGTATCAACTACTCTCACAGGGTTTTAATGCAGGTCTTAAAAAGGAAGACATTATCGGTTTATTTAAACTTCAAAACAAACTGAATGATTATAATATTGAAGATATAATACAATTATTTTGTGATACACAGAAATCAAAATCGAAACCCATAACTTGTATTCTCAGTGATAATACGGATGATATACCTTCACCTCAAGATTTAGATAAATCAAAAAAGAACCTCGTCATCTTTGATGATTGTGTTAATGAGAGAAACCAAACAGTAATGGATAGCTACTATACAAGAGGGAGACATTCTTCTTGTAATTGTATATATCTTAGTCAATCATATTTTCAACTCCCTCGACGCTCAATAAGAAACAATGCCAATACTTTTATTTTATTTAAGTTAAATTCAATAGATGTAAATAATTTTTGGAGAGATAATTGCTCTACGTTATGTAGTAAAAAAGAATTTGAAAATTATATGAAACACACGATTGGAAAATATAAATATATTGTTGTGAAACAAGATGAGATACTAAATGATATTTTTCAATAAATAAATACAGAAAATGAATACTGAAGAAAGAGAAAGAAAGTTTAAGGAACATCAACAATTAGTTTCAAAAGTTGTTAAACAACAGGAAGAGATAAAGAAGAAACGGAGACAGAAACTAACTGGTGAAGAAGCCTTTGAAAGAAAACAAGAGAAATTCTTTAAACCACTTTTGAAAACTCAACACTCACCTACAGTTCCCACAGTAGAATTTACTCCGAAAAAACTTCAAATGCTCAAAGATTTTAGTCAGATAACAAAACAAGAACTTGGTGAATTAGAATATGATGACGAGGGATTATTTCGGAAACTTGAGGAGGTAAATCAACCCCCTAATTATGTTGTGGAAGCTCTTCAAAACAATGAATATTCGGCGGGTTCAAAAACCAGAGCAGGTCTCATTCCAACAGAAGAACCAGCAGTGTTTCATCTTGTGGAAGAAAAGGTATTGATATTTAATGATGAATTGATGTTCTTGAGTTCTACTCAACCAAATGTTAAATTAACTCCAAGATTAATGTTTCTTCTAACAAACCCCGGATTCAGCGGTTCAAAATATTTTGAGGAACCACTTGATATGGAAAGAGAGGAAGATAGGGTATATATTGAGTTGTTAAATGCACTTGATTATGGAGTTTCTGTTGCTGGTAAAAGTAAGAAGAATGAGAAGGAGAAACATATTATTGATGCTTTAAGTAAGCTTGGTTCGGGTGTTAGTTTTCTTCCAAATGACCCATCACAATTAGTTAATAGGCTATTATTGTTGTTAGGTAGTAAGAAGGCTGGAAACAACAATTGTTTTAATGAATCCTCAGCCATTTTAGATCAGTTGATGAATATGAAAATAATTAATAAATGTCAATACAAAGATATTTTATTAGATATTAAATAAGATGAGAAGCACAATTCTTAGTTTTAATTTCACAACGAGCGATTACACAGCTTCATTCCCTTACCCACTACAACTTGACCCCCTTACCTCATATGAGGCATCTTTATTGTCGATGGAAACTTATAATACCTTGTTTAATATCACAGAGAAAAACAACAAGTTTAGTTATAATCCAGGAAGTGGATATAAAACTATAACCGTTTCACCTGGAGCTTACGAGATTTCTCAAATATCTTCAGAAGTCTCTCGCCTTATGAAAGAAAAAGGTGATGAACCAAAAAATATTGTAATAGATATTCAAAAACACACTTCAAAATCAACTATTAAACTTAAAAATAATTATAAAGTTGATTTCACGATTGAAAATTCGTTTAGAGAGCTATTGGGTTTCTCTTCAAAAAAGATTGAAAATAACGGGACGTTTTACAGTGATAATGTTATCCAAATATCCTCCGGTATAAATTCAGTATTAATTCATTGTGATTTGATTGATGGTGCTTATAACGATGGAATAAGAACAAATACAATATTTTCATTCAGTGCATACTCAACCCCGATTGGTTATAAATTTAATATGGAACCAAAAAATCTTGTCTATTTACCTGTGTCAGGAAAAACCATATACAGAGTAAATTTTAGGATAACCGACCAAGATAATCGTATGATATCCTTTAATGATGAAATTATATCCATCAGAATTCACCTACGTGAAGTTTTTCAATAAATAAATAATGGTTATTGTGAGAAAACACGAGTTGGGAAAATATAAAATAATTACAGGGGAGGGCATGTTCCTTTCACCAGACTATACAAGGTATGTGGGTAGAGGATACTATAAACCTAAGAGACAACGAGGTGTAGGTCATCAATTTCGAAATAAAGGAGATGGGATAATTGATACTCTAATGGGTATTGGTTCAACCATCCTTAAACATAAAGACCTAATTGGTTCAACTGCTTCTGCCGTGGGCTCCGTTGCGGGTGCTATAAAGAGTATAAAAGATGCTCAAAAGGAGTCTCATAAATTACAAGCAATCAAAGAAATAAAAAAAGGTAAAACTCAACTATCTTCACAAGAACGACAAAAAATCATTAAAATACTTGGGTCAGGGTTTCAACAATTTTAATGCTATATAAATACAAGTATGGAAGCGATTGATAGTATCTATGATTTGGATGATACGATTATCATTTCAAACTCCACTAAAAAGGAAGACTATTTTAAGGTAAATGCTATAACAGGAACAGACTGGAATTCAAACGGAACAAAAAGTTTTGAAATAAATAATCAACAAACTTACTTGAATATAGCTGATAGTTTCTTGCTGTGTAAATTTAAATTCACTAAGGCTGCGAATAATACTAATGCTACACTCGTAAATGATTTCTTCTGGAAAATGTTTGACAGTGTCCGCCTGTATATTGGAACACAAGAGGTTGAAGCGGTTGATTATGTCTCTGCTACATCTGAAATGATGAAATTTACACTATATTCGTTTAGTGATAGAATGGGTAAGGGAGCTGTTGAAGGTTTTATTCCTGATATGTCAACGGGTACAAACGCAGACCCTGGTTATAGTCAAAGGAAGTCAATGTATAATGATGAAACAAAAGCAGTGAATAGTTTTACCGTAGCAGTACCTCTTAAAGGTATATTTGGATTTTGCGATTATGATAAAGTTTTGTATGGTCTTAAAATTAGATTTCAACTACAAAGGAATGATAATGTAAATAGGTTGCTTTTTGGGGATGAAAATGCTTTTGGAGACAACAATAAATTTGTTATTAATGATTTGTGTTGGTATATCAGTGAATATACTCCTAATCTTAAAACGGAAGAGATGTTAAATAGAAGACTTAACTCAAAGAAACCGCTAAATGTATCATACCTTAAAAGAAGATGTCAACACGTTAAACTGGAACACACTACCTACACTTGGAATTTAGGTGTTCTTCAAGGAAAGCCACGATACCTCTGGCTCATTTTTAAAAAACCAGATGGAGAGGACGGTACTAATAAGAATAATGCCCTGAGTGATAATGCAAAGGTGAAACAACTTCGGGTTTCTCTTGATGGCACATTTTATCCGCGAGATAGATTGGAAATTGATTGGGAAAAAAATGATTATGCGGAAGCCTACAAGTCCTACCAAAAGGTGTGTGAAAGTAATGGTAATAATGATCCTATTTTGGATATGGTTGCGTTTCAAAAACTTTATACAATCTACGCAATTGACCTGAGTTCTCAAAAGGAAACTATAAAGTCTAATCGAGTGGATACTTCTCTATACATTGAAAGAGGGGAGAGTGAAGAGGTTAATGCATATTGTTTGCTTTTGGAGGAAACAGAATTACAGATTAATACAGATAATGGTGTTATGATTAATATCACATAGGTTTTTTCTCATAAATAAATGGTTGGGGTATATGTTAATCAAATCAATCTTAATAAATTAACATCTTGTATTCAAAATCAAAAGCCTTGTATTATTAATGTTAATACAATTCAAAGAAAAGGAGCTGTAAGAATTGATGTTTTACTCACACACACACAAGTAAAAACACTAAATGATGTTGGATCACTTAAAATTAAAATGACGAAACCTATGTTAAAGAAATATTCAATAGACGAGTCAAGAGGAGGATTTCTCCCGTTTCTAATTCCTTTATTTGCTGGTTTAAGTGCGGCGGGAGCATTGACTGGTGGTATTTCAGCAGCGGTAAAAACTGCTAACGAAAGGAAGGCACAACTAAAAGCTCAAAAAGAATTGGAAAGACATAACAAGGAGTTGGAGAAACAAATTAGTGGAAGTGGTGTAATTGTAGATTTTGCTCAAAAACTTGAAAGTCTACCTGATAAAGCTAGATTGTTGGTTGGAGATATGCTTTCCTCTATCGCTCAAGCGGGTGTTAAACTAACTAAACGGGGTAATGGATTGTATCTTTCTCATAAATAAATGGATAAATGGTTTAAACAATTTGGAAAGAATACAACGTCAAATATAGAACTAGCTAAGTATTGTAAAACACTAAAAATTGATAATGTGGTTATTTGTATGAGAGATGAATTAACACATATAAATAAGAATACAAAGAATATTATTATGAATTTAGACACACAGAATGGTTCTCATTGGGTTTGTATTCATAATAGTCAGGATAAATATTATTTTGATAGTTATGGTATGCCACCACCTGTTGAAGTAATACAATTCTTACAGAATGGTGTTTATCAAACATTCCAAGTTCAAGAAATTAATTCTAAATGTTGTGGCCAATTATGTTTATATGTATTATTTCAACTCAACAATAATGAAAATTTTTATGATATCATTTTTTATCTAATATAAATGACCTATGTTGGAAAAGATGGTTCTATCTTTGGAAAATCCTCTCAGGATATTGATTTATCAAATTATTATACAAAGGCACAGGCTGAACGACAAAAATATAGTGTAAGTAAAAATATTAATATGAAGAATACTTATAAATTAATCAATTATCCAAACCCTACAGATGCGAATGACTTGATTAGATTCAGTGATTTATCACAATATATATCTTTAAAGAAAACAGCACGTTTTGTGAAACAAGTAAAATTTACAACCACAACACCTGGTTATACTGACCATACACCTTTCCTCATTGAATTTAACTACCTGCTTACAATTAAATTTTATAAAGAAGGACATTTAGTTAATATGCGAATTAATAAATGGGGGTATGATATGCCTGATTTAGGGTATAATTGGTCTTTTTCAATAAACATAGAAGACCTACATGATTTAAATCAGTCTCGTAAAGAAGAATATTATCCACTTGGTGAAGATAAGGATTTATGTGGAAGTACAATTAGTAAACAACAAATACGTGATTTTAAGAAAATAAAAATATATGATAGTATAGCGATGGTTCGCATGACAAAGAAGGAAGGTAATGAGATAAGGATAGAAAGCCGAGGAATACAAACCGATTTGGTAGTGGGAAGATGGGGTGGTATTACCTGTCATAATATTAATCTCACATATATTTCTGATACATAAATGGCAGGAAGAAGACTACAAGAGAATTATAATTTTTGTATTCAAGGATACCTACAAGAAAAGGGTGCTCGGTATTACATACCTTATGATTTGGAGCATATACATGGGAATTTTGTCATAAAAAACTGGCCTTATACTGATATTGTTAAACCCACAAATAGAGACTTGTTTAAAATATTAAATAAAAATGAACTTCTCAAAGTTATGAAATATAAAACTCTTTTAGAAATCGTCAACAAATCTTATTGGTATCCTATTATGAGAAAAATAATTATAGATACAAGAATATCTCAAAATCCAGATGAGTATATGTATAATATTCTTTGGGGTTCAAACTCAAGGGTAGCAAGGGATGAGGAAGGAGTTGAAGAAGAGAAGGAGGAAAGAGAGAAAAAGGAGAAGGAGGAAAGGGAGAGGGAGGAGAAGGAGGAGAGGGAGAAAAAGGAGGAGAAGGAGGAGAGGGAGAAAAAGGAGAAGGAGGAAAGGGAGAAAAGGGAGAAGGAGGAAAGGGAGAAAAGGGAGAAAAAGGAGAAGGAGGAGAGGGAGAAAATGGAGGAGGAGGAGAGGGAGCAAAGAGAGAGGGAGGAAAAATATAAAAAGATGGAAATCACTGAGATTCATAAAAGATTGAGTGTATTAAAGCAAATAAATCAATCTCAACGCACCGAAGAGGAAATTAAAGAATTAACAACTCTTATGAAGATAATGGTTTCAAAAATAAGAACATCAATGTCTTCAATTTCAGAGATTTAAACGAGAAAGTGGTGAAGAAGAAGAAGAAGAAGAAGGAAAAGATTATGTGATTGATGATGTTGGTGTCATTGACTTTAGTTAGTTTTTATTTGTAAATAAATGGAGGAGAGAGTGAAGGCATTCCTTAGGATTCTTTATGTTTTAAAAATAAAGATTGAAATGTATATGTTGAAAACCAAAAAGGTTTTGATACTCTGTCGGAATTTTTCTGATAAATAAATATGAGTTATTGTCTCAAATGTAAAAAGAAAACTAAATCTAAAAATATCTCTTATGTTAAAGCTAAAAATAATAGAGTTTATCAAAAAGGAATATGTCAAGTATGTGGCTCTAAAAAGTGCCAATTCATCTCTCCTAAAAGAGGAGGAGACATACAAAAGTTTCTGTCAGGAAGTAAATTTACAACAACTGGAATTCCAGGGGAATTACACCTTCCAGGGTATTCTTTCTGTGGTCCAGGAACAAACTTGGATAAAAGATTAGATGAGGCTGACAATCCTAAACCTTGGTCTAAACCTACAAATAGGGTTGACGAAGTGTGTATGAAGCATGATATTGCTTATGGGAAAACCACTACGTTGACTGAAAAACATAAAGCCGACAGCGAAATGTTGTATAATTTGTCTTTGATACAAAATCCAACGTTGAGAGAGAAAGTTGATAGGTTTATTGTGAGAAATTTGATAAATGCTAAATTGAAACTTGGTCTTGGTTATTCCTCAAAAAACTATTAGGCTCTAATGATGCCATCAAGACTGAGGAGCTTTTGGCTGAAGAATTACACAAACCTATAATCACAAAGTTTAAAAGAAGGAAGGTTTATTCTAAATACACTGACCACATATGGTCCGCTGATTTAATTGAATTGAATAATGACAGGGGATACAGGTATGCTTTAACCGTTATTGATTTGAGGAGTAGATTTGCCTGGGTTGTCCCTTTAAAAAATAAAAGGGGTGATACTTTAATGTTAGCCTTTAAGCTAATATTTGATCGGGATAAAAGGAAACCAAAGAAGTTATGGACTGATGAGGGAACAGAGTTCTATAACAAAATATTCATGAAATTTCTTAAGGGGAAGGGTATTAAATTATACAGCACCTTTAATGAAGGAAAGGCAGTTGTTATTGAGCGTTTTAATCGTACTTTAAAAGAGAAATTATATAAAAAATTCACACAACTCGGTTCTCAAAAATGGGTGTATTTAATTCAGGATATTGTAGATAATTACAATAATACAGTTCATTCATCAACACAATCAAAACCATCAGAAACATTTACAAAATTAGAATATGAAAAGGAGATTAATTTGAGAAAGCCCAAGTTTAAAGTTGGTGATATTGTAAGAATATACAAATGGAAAAGTCATTTTGAGAAAGGTTATACACAAAAATGGACTCGTGAATTATTTAAAATCATTGATGTAATGGATACAGTCCCTTGGACCTACAAATTATATGATTTAAATGGAGAAGAAATCTTGGGTTCATTTTACTCACAAGAATTACAAAAAACACAAGTAAGCAGCTAATACCCTTGAAAATAATAAATAAATAAATAAAATGTAATGGGGATACGTTTTTAAATCTGTGAACCCCAAACACAGAATCCCACAACTTTTTAGTTGGGGCTTAACTTTTGTGTGTGTATAATGGGGATACGTTTTTAAATCTGTGAACCCCAAACACAGAATCCCACAACTTTTTAGTTGGGGCTTAACTTTTGTGTGTGTATAATGGGGATACGTTTTTAAATCTGTGAACCCCAAACACAGAATCCCACAACTTTTTAGTTGGGGCTTAACTTTTGTGTGTGTATAATGGGGATACGTTTTTAAATCTGTGAACCCCAAACACAGAATCCCACAACTTTTTAGTTGGGGCTTAACTTTTGTGTGTGTATAATGGGGATACGTTTTTAAATCTGTGAACCCCAAACACAGAATCCCACAACTTTTTAGTTGGGGCTTAACTTTTGTGTGTGTATAATGGGGATACGTTTTTAAATCTGTGAACCCCAAACACAGAATCCCACAACTTTTTAGTTGGGGCTTAACTTTTGTGTGTGTATAATGGGGATACGTTTTTAAATCTGTGAACCCCAAACACAGAATCCCACAACTTTTTAGTTGGGGCTTAACTTTTGTGTGTGTGTGTATGTGCGAGTGAGTCATAATAATATACAAACCCTAACCCAACCCAAGCCCTAACCCAACCCCATCCCTAACCCAAACCCATCCCTAACCCAACCCATCCCTAACCCAACCCCATCCCTAACCCAACCCCATCCCTAACCCAACCCCATCCCTAACCCAACCCCATCCCTAACCCAACCCCATCCCTAACCCAACCCCAACCCTAACCCAACCCCATCCCTAACCCAACCCCATCCCTAACCCAACCCATCCCTAACCCTCACATTCAAAATCCCAACCCTAACCCAACCCATCCCTAACCCAACCCCATCCCTAACCCAACCCCATCCCTAACCCAACCCCAACCCTAACCCTCACATTCAAAATCCCAACCCTAACCCAACCCCATCCCTAACCCTCACATTCAAAATCCCACCCAAACCCTAACATAATCTTTCTTTTCTTCTTTTTTAAATACGTATTTCTTTTTTTTTTTTCCTCTTCCTCCAATTCTGTCTTTCAAGGCTTTTAAGTTTGAAGAAGTAGAAATGGGAAGAAAGAATTTTCCAGCATTTTCTTCCTCGAACTTTCTTGATATTGCTTAAATCAAGCGTCATTAAATAAAGAACATTGTTCATTGCTTTAGAATCCAAAGAGTCTCCAAGAGGAACCCCACAGGTAGAGTCTCCAAAATAAAACCAACTTTCCAAGTTCCCAAGGTATAACCACATTCCTGTTGAGCCTCCAAGATAGGTATCACATTCCGAGTCATCAAAACAAAACCCCCATTCCGAGTCTCCAAAAATATAACCATCTTTCCAAGTCCCCAAGGTAAAACCACAATTTTCAGAAATATTGGGGGTTTCCGTGATAAGTCTCACATAGTATAACTGCGGACCATCAGGGAGAACTCTCCTTGCCCAATTTTTTAGGGTTTCTATGATGTGTCTCACATAGTATAACTGCGGACCATCAGGGAGAATTCCCATTTCACAATTTTTTAGGGTTTCTATGATGTGTCTCACATAGTATAACTGCGGACCATCAGGGAGAACTCTCCTTGCCCAATTTTTTAGGGTTTCTATGATGTGTCTCACATAGTATAACTGCGGACCATCAGGGAGAACTCTCCTTGCCCAATTTTTTAGGGTTTCTATGATGTGTCTCACATAGTATAACTGCGGACCATCAGGGAGAATTCCCATTTCACAATTTTTTAGGGTTTCTATGATGTGTCTCACATAGTATAACTGCGGACCATCAGGGAGAACTCTCCTTGCCCAATTTTTTAGGGTTTCTATGATGTGTCTCACATAGTATAACTGCGGACCATCAGGGAGAACTCTCCTTTCCCAATTTTCAGAAATTTGTGGGTCTCCAATGTATGACTTGTATTCTGGCTCATCAAGGTAGAACTTGTTCAGTGGGTTTTGTTTTGATAACTCACAACAAGTATCATCATGGTAAAACTCTTTTTCAGGATTTTGTGGATCTCCAAGGTATAACTCTTTGGCTGGGTCATCAAGGTAGAACTCGTTCTGGGGGTCTTGGTTGTTCAAAATGTCTTCAAACAAAAAAATAACTTCATCCCAAGTTGTGTTAAAAGCAGAATTTTCATTTCGTATCTCAGATACAATTTCCTGTGAAAGAAAATAACAATGTATTAATTTAATACAATATTTTTTATTTGTATAAATCAAGCTTTATGAATATTAAAATAAACTTTGTTAACTCTTACACGAGTCTCATCTTAAAAAAAAAAAAAAAAAAAAAAAAAAAAAAATAAATAAATAAATAAATAAATAAACAAACTTACCTCCATTGATAAGAGGTTCGAGTCCAGTTCATCAATCTGAAGGTTGAGTTCTACACAGGTAGTAGGACTCCATGGAATAGCAAAGTTATCCCATTCCATTTCGGCATAGTAGTCCATTCTCAAGTGAAGCAGAAAGCGTGTTTGAAAAAGCCTGTGTGGTCGGTGCCTTTTATAAGGACTGGGTGTGTCTTCCTGTGGAAATTCCCTGGGCGTGTCTTAACTGGAAATGATGTGATGGAAATTCCCTGAAAATGATGTAATGTATTACCTGGAAATGATACAATGCTGAAGAGTTTATAAAGTGGGTGGGACTTAGCAAAAGTGGGAGGAGCTTAGCAAAAGTGGGCGGGGCTTAGTAAAAAGTGGGCGTGGCTTAACAAAAAGTAGGCGGGGCTTAGTAAAAAATGGGCGTGGTTTACCAAAAAGTGGGCGGAGCTTACCAAAAAATGGTATGTGGCACTGGAGGCGCTCAAGCAAGAACATTGAGGGAGGTTTACCATTTTATCTTAGCTCAGTTAAAATATCTTAATAAAGAACCAAACTCAAACATATTTTTTGTTAATATATTAGATGGTGAAGAGAGTTGTAGGAGAATTAAATTATTTCCCACGCATAAACAAATATTTGTAGGGTCGTTGTTTGAGTGGGTTATATTCACCAGATGATATTAAGAGTAAAAGGTTAAAAGGTCCATGAGGTCAGAAGGATCACAGGTGTTTAAGTGGTCTAATGAATAAGGATAACATGTCAAAAGGTTAGAAGGTTCGTAAAGAACAGGGTGAGAGAAATATAGGTGTTTAGGGGCAATGAGGGAGGGAAAGAATTAATATGGAAGTGAATGGGTCAATGTTTGAGTGGGTCAAAGATTAATCTGCCAGATGATATGTAGAAGAAGGATGATAGGTCTATAAGAGAAAACAAATATTTGTAGTGTTTGAGTGGTCTAATGAACAACATTAAGGATAGGTACTACAGACAAAAGGTTCATAAAGATGAGGGTGGGAGAAATAGAGGTGTTTATGATTTTTGAAAAAGACAAGGGGGTAAATGACATTAGATAGGGATTTCCCATGTTAAACGGAGGTGTCCCAGAAGCAACATTATTACACTACTAACACATGTGCGAAAAGTGGTTTTTCAACACTAACACAAGTGCGAAAAGTGGTTTTTCAACACTAACACAAGTGCGAAAAGTGTTTTTTCCATACTAATACAAGTGCAAAAGTGGTTTTTCCACACTAATACAAGTGCAAAAGTGGTTTCCTGCACCAACACAAGTGCGAAAAGTGGTTTTTCAACACTATCACAAGTGCAAAAAGTGTTTTTTCCACACTAATACAAGTGCAAAAGTGGTTTCCTGCACCAACACAAGTGCGGAAAGTGGTTTTTCAACACTAACACAAGTGCGAAAAGTGGTTTTTCAACACTAACACAAGTGCGAAAAGTGGTTTTTCAACACTAACACAAGTGCAAAAAGTGTTTTTTCCACACTAATACAAGTGCAAAAGTGGTTTCCTGCACCAACACAAGTGCGAAAAGTGGTTTTTCAACACTAACACAAGTGCGAAAAGTGGTTTTTCAACACTAACACAAGTGCGAAAAGTGGTTTTTCCACACTAATACAAGTGCAAAAGTGGTTTCCTGCACCAACACAAGTGCGAAAAGTGGTTTTTCAACACTAACACAAGTGCGAAAAGTGGTTTTTCAACACTAACACAAGGGCAAAAAGTGTTTTTTCCACACTAATACAAGTGCAAAAGTGGTTTCCTGCACCAACACAAGTGCGAAAAGTGGTTTTGCAACACTAACACAAGTGCGAAAAGTGGTTTTTCAACACTAACACAAGTGCGAAAAGTGTTTTTTCCATACTAATACAAGTGCAAAAGTGGTTTTTCCACACTAATACAAGTGCAAAAGTGGTTTCCTGCACCAACACAAGTGCGAAAAGTGGTTTTTCAACACTATCACAAGTGCAAAAAGTGTTTTTCCACACTAATACAAGTGCAAAAGTGGTTTCCTGCACCAACACAAGTGCGAAAAGTGGTTTTTCAACACTAACACAAGTGCGAAAAGTGGTTTTTCAACACTAACACAAGTGCAAAAAGTGGTTTTTCAACACTAACACAAGTGCAAAAAGTGTTTTTTCCACACTAATACAAGTGCAAAAGTGGTTTCCTGCACCAACACAAGTGCGAAAAGTGGTTTTTCAACACTAACACAAGTGCAAAAAGTGGTTTTTCAACACTAACACAAGTGCAAAAAGTGTTTTTTCCACACTAATACAAGTGCAAAAGTGGTTTCCTGCACCAACACAAGTGCGAAAAGTGGTTTTTCAACACTAACACAAGTGCGAAAAGTGGTTTTTCAACACTAACACAAGTGCGAAAAGTGGTTTTTCCACACTAATACAAGTGCAAAAGTGGTTTCCTGCACCAACACAAGTGCGAAAAGTGGTTTTTCAACACTAACACAAGTGCGAAAAGTGGTTTTTCAACACTAACACAAGTGCGAAAAGTGTTTTTTCCACACTAATACAAGTGCAAAAGTGGTTTCCTGCACCAACACAAGTGTGAAAAGTGGTTTTTCAACACTAACACAAGTGCGAAAAGTGGTTTTTCAACACTAACACAAGTGCGAAAAGTGGTTTTTCAACACTAACACAAGTGCGAAAAGTGGATTTTCCACACTAATACAAGTGCAAAAGTGGTTTCCTGCACGAACACAAGTGCAAAAAGTGGTTTTTCAACACTAACACAAGTGCGAAAAGTGGTTTTTCAACACTAACACAAGTGCGAAAAGTGGTTTTTCAACACTATCACAAGTGCAAAAAGTGGTTTTTCAACACTAACACAAGTGCGAAAAGTGGTTTTTCAACACTAACACAAGTGCGAAAAGTGGTTTCCTGCACCAACACAAGTGCGAAAAGTGTTTTTTCCACAATATTACAAGTGCAAAAGTGGTTTCCTGCACCAACACAAGTGCGAAAAGTGGTTTTTCAACACTAACACAAGTGCGAAAAGTGGTTTTTCAACACTAACACAAGTGCGAAAAGTGGTTTTTCAACACTAATACAAGTGCGAAAAGTGGTTTTTCAACACTAACACAAGTGCGAAAAGTGGGTTTTCAACACTCACACAAGTGCAAAAAGTGGTTTTTCAACACTAACACAAATGCGAAAAGTGGTTTTTCCACACTAATACAAGTGCAAAAGTGGTTTCCTGCACCAACACAAGTGCGAAAAGTGTTTTTTCAACACTAACACAAGTGCGAAAAGTGGTTTTTCAACACTAACACAAGGGCAAAAAGTGGTTTTTCCACACTAATACAAGTGCAAAAGTGGTTTCCTGCACCAACACAAGTGCGAAAAGTGGTTTTTCAACACTAACACAAGTGCGAAAAGTGGTTTTTCAACACTAACACAAGTGCGAAAAGTGTTTTTTCCACACTAATACAAGTGCAAAAGTGGTTTCCTGCACCAACACAAGTGCGAAAAGTGGTTTTTCAACACTAACACAAGTGCGAAAAGTGGTTTTTCAACACTAACACAAGTGCGAAAAGTGGTTTTTCAACACTAACACAAGTGCGAAAAGTGGATTTTCCACACTAATACAAGTGCAAAAGTGGTTTCCTGCACGAACACAAGTGCAAAAAGTGGTTTTTCAACACTAACACAAGTGCGAAAAGTGGTTTTTCAACACTATCACAAGTGCAAAAAGTGGTTTTTCAACACTAACACAAGTGCGAAAAGTGGTTTTTCAACACTAACACAAGTGCGAAAAGTGGTTTCCTGCACCAACACAAGTGCGAAAAGTGTTTTTTCCACAATATTACAAGTGCAAAAGTGGTTTCCTGCACCAACACAAGTGCGAAAAGTGGTTTTTCAACACTAACACAAGTGCGAAAAGTGGTTTTTCAACACTAACACAAGTGCGAAAAGTGGTTTTTCAACACTAATACAAGTGCGAAAAGTGGTTTTTCAACACGAACACAAGTGCGAAAAGTGGTTTTTCAACACTCACACAAGTGCAAAAAGTGGTTTTTCAACACTAACACAAATGCGAAAAGTGGTTTTTCCACACTAATACAAGTGCAAAAGTGGTTTCCTGCACCAACACAAGTGCGAAAAGTGTTTTTTCAACACTAACACAAGTGCGAAAAGTGGTTTTTCAACACTAACACAAGGGCAAAAAGTGTTTTTTCCACACTAATACAAGTGCAAAAGTGGTTTCCTGCACCAACACAAGTGCGAAAAGTGGTTTTGCAACACTAACACAAGTGCGAAAAGTGGTTTTTCAACACTAACACAAGTGCGAAAAGTGTTTTTTCCACACTAATACAAGTGCAAAAGTGGTTCCCTGCACCAACACATGTGCGAAAAGTGGTTTTTCAACACTAACATAAGTGCGAAAAGTGGTTTTTCAACACTAACACAAGTGCGAAAAGTGTTTTTTCCATACTAATACAAGTGCAAAAGTGGTTTTTCCACACTAATACAAGTGCAAAAGTGGTTTCCTGCACCAACACAAGTGCGAAAAGTGGTTTTTCAACACTAACACAAGTGCGAAAATGGTTTTTCAACACTAACACAAGTGCGAAAAGTGGTTTTTCAACACTAACACAAGTGCAAAAAGTGTTTTTTCCACACTAATACAAGTGCAAAAGTGGTTTCCTGCACCAACACAAGTGCGAAAAGTGGTTTTTCAACACTAACACAAGTGCGAAAAGTGGTTTTTCAACACTAACACAAGTGCGAAAAGTGTTTTTTCCACACTAATACAAGTGCAAAAGTGGTTTCCTGCACCAACAGAAGTGCGAAAAGTGGTTTTTCAACACTAACACAAGTGCGAAAAGTGGTTTTTCAACACTAACACAAGTGCGAAAAGTGGTTTTTCAACACTAACACAAGTGCGAAAAGTGGTTTTTCAACACTAACACAAGTGCGAAAAGTGGGTTTTCAACACTAACACAAGTGCGAAAAGTGGGTTTTCCACACTAATACAAGTGCAAAAGTGGTTTCCTGCACCAACACAAGTGCAAAAAGTGGTTTTTCAACACTAACACAAGTGCGAAAAGTGGTTTTTCAACACTATCACAAGTGCAAAAAGTGGTTTTTCAACACTAACACAAGTGCGAAAAGTGGTTTCCTGCACCAACACAAGTGCGAAAAGTGTTTTTTCCACAATAATACAAGTGCAAAAGTGGTTTCCTGCACCAACACAAGTGCGAAAAGTGTTTTTTCAACACTAACACAAGTGCGAAAAGTGGTTTTTCAACACTAACACAAGTGCGAAAAGTGGTTTTTAAACACTATCACAAGTGCAAAAGGTGTTTTTCCACACTAATACAAGTGCAAAAGTGGTTTCCTGCACGAACACAAGTGCGATAAGTGGTTTTTCAAGACTAACACAAGTGCGAAAAGTGGTTTTTCCACACTATCACAAGTGCAAAAAGTGTTTTTTCCACACTAATACAAGTGCAAAAGTGGTTTCCTGCACCAACACAAGTGCGAAAAGTGGTTTTTCAACACTATCACAAGTGCGAAAAGTGGTTTTTCAACACTAACACAAGTGCAAAAAGTGTTTTTTCCACACTAACACAAGTGCGAAAAGTGGTTTTTCAACACTATCACAAGTGCAAAAAGTGTTTTTTCCACACTAATACAAGTGGAAAAGTGGTTTTTCAACACTAACACAAGTGCGAAAAGTGGTTTTTCAACACTATCACAAGTGCGAAAAGTAGTTTTTCCACACTAATACAAGTGCAAAAGTGTTTTTTCAACATTAACACCAGTGCGAAAAGTGGTTTTTCAACACTAACACAAGAGCGAAAAGTGGTTTTTCAACACTATCACAAGTGCAAAAAGTGGATTTTCAACACTATCACAAGTGCAAAAAGTGTTTTTTCCACACTAATACACGTGCAAAAGTGGTTTCCTGCACCAACACAAGTGCGAAAAGTGGTTTTTCAACACTAACACAAGTGCGAAAAGTGGTTTGTCAACACTATCACAAGTGCAAAAAGTGTTTTTTCCACACTAATACAAGTGCAAAAGTGGTTTCCTGCACCAACACAAGTGCGAAAAGTGGTTTTTCAACACTAACACAAGTGCGAAAAGTGGTTTTTCAACACTAACACAAGTGCGAAAAGTGTCTTTTCCACACTAATACAAGTGCAGAAGTGGTTTCCTGCACCAACACAAGTGCGAAAAGTGGTTTTTCAACACTAACACAAGTGCGAAAAGTGGTTTTTCAACACTAACACAAGTGCAAAAAGTGGTTTTTCAACACTAACACAAATGCGAAAAGTGGTTTTTCCACACTAATACAAGTGCAAAAGTGGTTTCCTGCACCAACACAAGTGCGAAAAGTGGTTTTTCAACAATAACACAAGTGCGAAAAGTGGTTTTTCAACACTATCACAAGTGCGAAAAGTGGTTTTTCAACACTATCACAAGTGCAAAAAGTGTTTTTTCCACACTAATACAAGTGCAAAAGTGGTTTCCTGCACCAACACAAGTGCGAAAAGTGTTTTTTCAACACTAATACAAGTGCGAAAAGTGGTTTTTCAACACTAACACAAGGGCAAAAAGTGTTTTTTCCACACTAATACAAGTGCAAAAGTGGTTTCCTGCACCAACACAAGTGCGAAAAGTGGTTTTGCAACACTAACACAAGTGCAAAAAGTGGTTTTTCAACACTAACACAAGTGCGAAAAGTGTTTTTTCCACACTAATACAAGTGCAAAAGTGGTTCCCTGCACCAACACAAGTGCGAAAAGTGGTTTTTCAACACTATCACAAGTGCAAAAAGTGTTTTTTCCACACTAATACAAGTGCAAAAGTGGTTTCCTGCACCAACACAAGTGCGAAAAGTGGTTTTTCAACACTAACACAAGTGCGAAAAGTGGTTTTTCAACACTAACACAAGTGCGAAAAGTGGTTTTTCAACACTAACACAAGTGCAAAAAGTGTTTTTTCCACACTAATACAAGTGCAAAAGTGGTTTCCTGCACCAACACAAGTGCGAAAAGTGGTTTTTCAACACTAACACAAGTGCGAAAAGTGGTTTTTCAACACTAACACAAGTGCGAAAAGTGGTTTTTCCACACTAATACAAGTGCAAAAGTGGTTTCCTGTACCAACACAAGTGCGAAAAGTGGTTTTTCAACACTAACACAAGTGCGAAAAGTGGTTTTTCAACACTAACACAAGGGCAAAAAGTGTTTTTTCCACACTAATACAAGTGCAAAAGTGGTTTCCTGCACCAACACAAGTGCGAAAAGTGGTTTTGCAACACTAACACAAGTGCGAAAAGTGGTTTTTCAACACTAACACAAGTGCGAAAAGTGTTTTTTCCATACTAATACAAGTGCAAAAGTGGTTTTTCCACACTAATACAAGTGCAAAAGTGGTTTCCTGCACCAACACAAGTGCGAAAAGTGGTTTTTCAACACTATCACAAGTGCAAAAAGTGTTTTTTCCACACTAATACAAGTGCAAAAGTGGTTTCCTGCACCAACACAAGTGCGAAAAGTGGTTTTTCAACACTAACACAAGTGCGAAAAGTGGTTTTTCAACACTAACACAAGTGCAAAAAGTGGTTTTTCAACACTAACACAAGTGCAAAAAGTGTTTTTTCCACACTAATACAAGTGCAAAAGTGGTTTCCTGCACCAACACAAGTGCGAAAAGTGGTTTTTCAACACTAACACAAGTGCGAAAAGTGGTTTTTCAACACTAACACAAGTGCAAAAAGTGGTTTTTCCACACTAATACAAGTGCAAAAGTGGTTTCCTGCACCAACACAAGTGCGAAAAGTGGTTTTTCAACACTAACACAAGTGCGAAAAGTGGTTTTTCAACACTAACACAAGTGCGAAAAGTGTTTTTGCCACACTAATACAAGTGCAAAAGTGGTTTCCTGCACCAACACACGTGCGAAAAGTGGTTTTTCAACACTAACACAAGTGCGAAAAGTGGTTTTTCAACACTAACACAAGTGCGAAAAGTGGTTTTTCAACACTAACACAAGTGCGAAAAGTGGATTTTCCACACTAATACAAGTGCAAAAGTGGTTTCCTGCACGAACACAAGTGCAAAAAGTGGTTTTTCAACACTAACACAAGTGCGAAAAGTGGTTTTTCAACACTATCACAAGTGCAAAAAGTGGTTTTTCAACACTAACACAAGTGCGAAAAGTGGTTTTTCAACACTAACACAAGTGCGAAAAGTGTTTTTTCCATACTAATACAAGTGCAAAAGTGGTTTTTCCACACTAATACAAGTGCAAAAGTGGTTTCCTGCACCAACACAAGTGCGAAAAGTGGTTTTTCAACACTATCACAAGTGCAAAAAGTGTTTTTTCCACACTAATACAAGTGCAAAAGTGGTTTCCTGCACCAACACAAGTGCGAAAAGTGGTTTTTCAACACTAACACAAGTGCGAAAAGTGGTTTTTCAACACTAACACAAGTGCAAAAAGTGGTTTTTCAACACTAACACAAGTGCAAAAAGTGTTTTTTCCACACTAATACAAGTGCAAAAGTGGTTTCCTGCACCAACACAAGTGCGAAAAGTGGTTTTTCAACACTAACACAAGTGCAAAAAGTGGTTTTTCAACACTAACACAAGTGCAAAAAGTGTTTTTTCCACACTAATACAAGTGCAAAAGTGGTTTCCTGCACCAACACAAGTGCGAAAAGTGGTTTTTCAACACTAACACAAGTGCGAAAAGTGGTTTTTCAACACTAACACAAGGGCAAAAAGTGTTTTTTCCACACTAATACAAGTGCAAAAGTGGTTTCCTGCACCAACACAAGTGCGAAAAGTGGTTTTGCAACACTAACACAAGTGCGAAAAGTGGTTTTTCAACACTAACACAAGTGCGAAAAGTGTTTTTTCCACACTAATACAAGTGCAAAAGTGGTTCCCTGCACCAACACATGTGCGAAAAGTGGTTTTTCAACACTAACACAAGTGCGAAAAGTGGTTTTTCAACACTAACACAAGTGCGAAAAGTGCTTTTTCCATACTAATACAAGTGCAAAAGTGGTTTTTCCACACTAATACAAGTGCAAAAGTGGTTTCCTGCACCAACACAAGTGCGAAAAGTGGTTTTTCAACACTATCACAAGTGCAAAAAGTGTTTTTCCACACTAATACAAGTGCAAAAGTGGTTTCCTGCACCAACACAAGTGCGAAAAGTGGTTTTTCAACACTAACACAAGTGCGAAAAGTGGTTTTTCAACACTAACACAAGTGCGAAAAGTGGTTTTTCAACACTAACACAAGTGCAAAAAGTGTTTTTTCCACACTAATACAAGTGCAAAAGTGGTTTCCTGCACCAACACAAGTGCGAAAAGTGGTTTTTCAACACTAACACAAGTGCGAAAAGTGGTTTTTCAACACTAACACAAGTGCGAAAAGTGGTTTTTCCACACTAATACAAGTGCAAAAGTGGTTTCCTGCACCAACACAAGTGCGAAAAGTGGTTTTTCAACACTAACACAAGTGCGAAAAGTGGTTTTTCAACACTAACACAAGGGCAAAAAGTGTTTTTTCCACACTAATACAAGTGCAAAAGTGGTTTCCTGCACCAACACAAGTGCGAAAAGTGGTTTTGCAACACTAACACAAGTGCGAAAAGTGGTTTTTCAACACTAACACAAGTGCGAAAAGTGTTTTTTCCATACTAATACAAGTGCAAAAGTGGTTTTTCCACACTAATACAAGTGCAAAAGTGGTTTCCTGCACCAACACAAGTGCGAAAAGTGGTTTTTCAACACTATCACAAGTGCAAAAAGTGTTTTTTCCACACTAATACAAGTGCAAAAGTGGTTTCCTGCACCAACACAAGTGCGAAAAGTGGTTTTGCAACACTAACACAAGTGCGAAAAGTGCTTTTTCAACACTAACACAAGTGCGAAAAGTGTTTTTTCCACACTAATACAAGTGCAAAAGTGGTTCCCTGCACCAACACATGTGCGAAAAGTGGTTTTTCAACACTAACACAAGTGCGAAAAGTGGTTTTTCAACACTAACACAAGTGCGAAAAGTGTTTTTTCCATACTAATACAAGTGCAAAAGTGGTTTTTCCACACTAATACAAGTGCAAAAGTGGTTTCCTGCACCAACACAAGTGCGAAAAGTGGTTTTTCAACACTATCACAAGTGCAAAAAGTGTTTTTTCCACACTAATACAAGTGCAAAAGTGGTTTCCTGCACCAACACAAGTGCGAAAAGTGGTTTTTCAACACTAACACAAGTGCGAAAAGTGGTTTTTCAACACTAACACAAGTGCGAAAAGTGGTTTTTCAACACTAACACAAGGGCAAAAAGTGTTTTTTCCACACTAATACAAGTGCAAAAGTGGTTTCCTGCACCAACACAAGTGCGAAAAGTGGTTTTGCAACACTAACACAAGTGCGAAAAGTGGTTTTTCAACACTAACACAAGTGCGAAAAGTGTTTTTTCCATACTAATACAAGTGCAAAAGTGGTTTTTCCACACTAATACAAGTGCAAAAGTGGTTTCCTGCACCAACACAAGTGCGAAAAGTGTTTTTTCCACAATAATACAAGTGCAAAAGTGGTTTCCTGCACCAACACAAGTGCGAAAAGTGTTTTTTCAACACTAACACAAGTGTGAAAAGTGGTTTTTCAACACTAACACAAGTGCGAAAAGTGGTTTTTCAACACTAATACAAGTGCGAAAAGTGGTTTTTAAACACTATCACAAGTGCAAAAGGTGTTTTTCCACACTAATACAAGTGCAAAAGTGGTTTCCTGCACCAACACAAGTGCGATAAGTGGTTTTTCAAGACTAACACAAGTGCGAAAAGTGGTTTTTCCACACTATCACAAGTGCAAAAAGTGTTTTTTCCACACTAATACAAGTGCAAAAGTGGTTTCCTGCACCAACACAAGTGCGAAAAGTGGTTTTTCAACACTATCACAAGTGCGAAAAGTGGTTTTTCAACACTAACACAAGTGCAAAAAGTGTTTTTTCCACACTAACACAAGTGCGAAAAGTGGTTTTTCAACACTATCACAAGTGCAAAAAGTGTTTTTTCCACACTAATACAAGTGGAAAAGTGGTTTTTCAACACTAACACAAGTGCGAAAAGTGGTTTTTCAACACTATCACAAGTGCAAAAAGTAGTTTTTCCACACTAATACAAGTGCAAAAGTGTTTTTTCAACACTAACACCAGTGCGAAAAGTGGTTTTTCAACACTAACACAAGTGCGAAAAGTGTTTTTTCCATACTAATACAAGTGCAAAAGTGGTTTTTCCACACTAATACAAGTGCAAAAGTGGTTTCCTGCACCAACACAAGTGCGAAAAGTGGTTTTTCAACACTATCACAAGTGCAAAAAGTGTTTTTTCCACACTAATACAAGTGCAAAAGTGGTTTCCTGCACCAACACAAGTGCGGAAAGTGGTTTTTCAACACTAACACAAGTGCGAAAAGTGGTTTTTCAACACTAACACAAGTGCGAAAAGTGGTTTTTCAACACTAACACATGTGCAAAAAGTGTTTTTTCCACACTAATACAAGTGCAAAAGTGGTTTCCTGCACCAACACAAGTGCGAAAAGTGGTTTTTCAACACTAACACAAGTGCGAAAAGTGGTTTTTCAACACTAACACAAGTGCGAAAAGTGGTTTTTCCACACTAATACAAGTGCAAAAGTGGTTTCCTGCACCAACACAAGTGCGAAAAGTGGTTTTTCAACACTAACACAAGTGCGAAAAGTGGTTTTTCAACACTAACACAAGGGCAAAAAGTGTTTTTTCCACACTAATACAAGTGCAAAAGTGGTTTCCTGCACCAACACAAGTGCGAAAAGTGGTTTTGCAACACTAACACAAGTGCGAAAAGTGGTTTTTCAACACTAACACAAGTGCGAAAAGTGTTTTTTCCATACTAATACAAGTGCAAAAGTGGTTTTTCCACACTAATACAAGTGCAAAAGTGGTTTCCTGCACCAACACAAGTGCGAAAAGTGGTTTTTCAACACTATCACAAGTGCAAAAAGTGTTTTTCCACACTAATACAAGTGCAAAAGTGGTTTCCTGCACCAACACAAGTGCGAAAAGTGGTTTTTCAACACTAACACAAGTGCGAAAAGTGGTTTTTCAACACTAACACAAGTGCAAAAAGTGGTTTTTCAACACTAACACAAGTGCAAAAAGTGTTTTTTCCACACTAATACAAGTGCAAAAGTGGTTTCCTGCACCAACACAAGTGCGAAAAGTGGTTTTTCAACACTAACACAAGTGCAAAAAGTGGTTTTTCAACACTAACACAAGTGCAAAAAGTGTTTTTTCCACACTAATACAAGTGCAAAAGTGGTTTCCTGCACCAACACAAGTGCGAAAAGTGGTTTTTCAACACTAACACAAGTGCGAAAAGTGGTTTTTCAACACTAACACAAGTGCGAAAAGTGGTTTTTCCACACTAATACAAGTGCAAAAGTGGTTTCCTGCACCAACACAAGTGCGAAAAGTGGTTTTTCAACACTAACACAAGTGCGAAAAGTGGTTTTTCAACACTAACACAAGTGCGAAAAGTGTTTTTTCCACACTAATACAAGTGCAAAAGTGGTTTCCTGCACCAACACAAGTGTGAAAAGTGGTTTTTCAACACTAACACAAGTGCGAAAAGTGGTTTTTCAACACTAACACAAGTGCGAAAAGTGGTTTTTCAACACTAACACAAGTGCGAAAAGTGGATTTTCCACACTAATACAAGTGCAAAAGTGGTTTCCTGCACGAACACAAGTGCAAAAAGTGGTTTTTCAACACTAACACAAGTGCGAAAAGTGGTTTTTCAACACTAACACAAGTGCGAAAAGTGGTTTTTCAACACTATCACAAGTGCAAAAAGTGGTTTTTCAACACTAACACAAGTGCGAAAAGTGGTTTTTCAACACTAACACAAGTGCGAAAAGTGGTTTCCTGCACCAACACAAGTGCGAAAAGTGTTTTTTCCACAATATTACAAGTGCAAAAGTGGTTTCCTGCACCAACACAAGTGCGAAAAGTGGTTTTTCAACACTAACACAAGTGCGAAAAGTGGTTTTTCAACACTAACACAAGTGCGAAAAGTGGTTTTTCAACACTAATACAAGTGCGAAAAGTGGTTTTTCAACACTAACACAAGTGCGAAAAGTGGGTTTTCAACACTCACACAAGTGCAAAAAGTGGTTTTTCAACACTAACACAAATGCGAAAAGTGGTTTTTCCACACTAATACAAGTGCAAAAGTGGTTTCCTGCACCAACACAAGTGCGAAAAGTGTTTTTTCAACACTAACACAAGTGCGAAAAGTGGTTTTTCAACACTAACACAAGGGCAAAAAGTGGTTTTTCCACACTAATA
This sequence comes from Myxine glutinosa, assembly GCF_964187855.1. Classification (NCBI taxonomy): domain Eukaryota; kingdom Metazoa; phylum Chordata; class Myxini; order Myxiniformes; family Myxinidae; genus Myxine; species Myxine glutinosa. The sequence goes on along the minus strand of NW_027616432.1, from coordinate 95,796 downwards.
CAAGTGCAAAAGTGGTTTCCTGCACCAACACAAGTGCGAAAAGTGGTTTTTCAACACTAACACAAGTGCGAAAAGTGGTTTTTCAACACTAACACAAGTGCGAAAAGTGTTTTTTCCACACTAATACAAGTGCAAAAGTGGTTTCCTGCACCAACACAAGTGCGAAAAGTGGTTTTTCAACACTAACACAAGTGCGAAAAGTGGTTTTTCAACACTAACACAAGTGCGAAAAGTGGTTTTTCAACACTAACACAAGTGCGAAAAGTGGATTTTCCACACTAATACAAGTGCAAAAGTGGTTTCCTGCACGAACACAAGTGCAAAAAGTGGTTTTTCAACACTAACACAAGTGCGAAAAGTGGTTTTTCAACACTATCACAAGTGCAAAAAGTGGTTTTTCAACACTAACACAAGTGCGAAAAGTGGTTTTTCAACACTAACACAAGTGCGAAAAGTGGTTTCCTGCACCAACACAAGTGCGAAAAGTGTTTTTTCCACAATATTACAAGTGCAAAAGTGGTTTCCTGCACCAACACAAGTGCGAAAAGTGGTTTTTCAACACTAACACAAGTGCGAAAAGTGGTTTTTCAACACTAACACAAGTGCGAAAAGTGGTTTTTCAACACTAATACAAGTGCGAAAAGTGGTTTTTCAACACGAACACAAGTGCGAAAAGTGGTTTTTCAACACTCACACAAGTGCAAAAAGTGGTTTTTCAACACTAACACAAATGCGAAAAGTGGTTTTTCCACACTAATACAAGTGCAAAAGTGGTTTCCTGCACCAACACAAGTGCGAAAAGTGTTTTTTCAACACTAACACAAGTGCGAAAAGTGGTTTTTCAACACTAACACAAGGGCAAAAAGTGTTTTTTCCACACTAATACAAGTGCAAAAGTGGTTTCCTGCACCAACACAAGTGCGAAAAGTGGTTTTGCAACACTAACACAAGTGCGAAAAGTGGTTTTTCAACACTAACACAAGTGCGAAAAGTGTTTTTTCCACACTAATACAAGTGCAAAAGTGGTTCCCTGCACCAACACATGTGCGAAAAGTGGTTTTTCAACACTAACATAAGTGCGAAAAGTGGTTTTTCAACACTAACACAAGTGCGAAAAGTGTTTTTTCCATACTAATACAAGTGCAAAAGTGGTTTTTCCACACTAATACAAGTGCAAAAGTGGTTTCCTGCACCAACACAAGTGCAAAAAGTGGTTTTTCAACACTATCACAAGTGCAAAAAGTGTTTTTTCCACACTAATACAAGTGCAAAAGTGGTTTCCTGCACCAACACAAGTGCGAAAAGTGGTTTTTCAACACTAACACAAGTGCGAAAATGGTTTTTCAACACTAACACAAGTGCGAAAAGTGGTTTTTCAACACTAACACAAGTGCAAAAAGTGTTTTTTCCACACTAATACAAGTGCAAAAGTGGTTTCCTGCACCAACACAAGTGCGAAAAGTGGTTTTTCAACACTAACACAAGTGCGAAAAGTGGTTTTTCAACACTAACACAAGTGCGAAAAGTGTTTTTTCCACACTAATACAAGTGCAAAAGTGGTTTCCTGCACCAACAGAAGTGCGAAAAGTGGTTTTTCAACACTAACACAAGTGCGAAAAGTGGTTTTTCAACACTAACACAAGTGCGAAAAGTGGTTTTTCAACACTAACACAAGTGCGAAAAGTGGTTTTTCAACACTAACACAAGTGCGAAAAGTGGGTTTTCAACACTAACACAAGTGCGAAAAGTGGGTTTTCCACACTAATACAAGTGCAAAAGTGGTTTCCTGCACCAACACAAGTGCAAAAAGTGGTTTTTCAACACTAACACAAGTGCGAAAAGTGGTTTTTCAACACTATCACAAGTGCAAAAAGTGGTTTTTCAACACTAACACAAGTGCGAAAAGTGGTTTCCTGCACCAACACAAGTGCGAAAAGTGTTTTTTCCACAATAATACAAGTGCAAAAGTGGTTTCCTGCACCAACACAAGTGCGAAAAGTGTTTTTTCAACACTAACACAAGTGCGAAAAGTGGTTTTTCAACACTAACACAAGTGCGAAAAGTGGTTTTTAAACACTATCACAAGTGCAAAAGGTGTTTTTCCACACTAATACAAGTGCAAAAGTGGTTCCCTGCACCAACACATGTGCGAAAAGTGGTTTTTCAACACTAACACAAGTGCGAAAAGTGGTTTTTCAACACTAACACAAGTGCGAAAAGTGCTTTTTCCATACTAATACAAGTGCAAAAGTGGTTTTTCCACACTAATACAAGTGCAAAAGTGGTTTCCTGCACCAACACAAGTGCGAAAAGTGGTTTTTCAACACTATCACAAGTGCAAAAAGTGTTTTTCCACACTAATACAAGTGCAAAAGTGGTTTCCTGCACCAACACAAGTGCGAAAAGTGGTTTTTCAACACTAACACAAGTGCGAAAAGTGGTTTTTCAACACTAACACAAGTGCGAAAAGTGGTTTTTCAACACTAACACAAGTGCAAAAAGTGTTTTTTCCACACTAATACAAGTGCAAAAGTGGTTTCCTGCACCAACACAAGTGCGAAAAGTGGTTTTTCAACACTAACACAAGTGCGAAAAGTGGTTTTTCAACACTAACACAAGTGCGAAAAGTGGTTTTTCCACACTAATACAAGTGCAAAAGTGGTTTCCTGCACCAACACAAGTGCGAAAAGTGGTTTTTCAACACTAACACAAGTGCGAAAAGTGGTTTTTCAACACTAACACAAGGGCAAAAAGTGTTTTTTCCACACTAATACAAGTGCAAAAGTGGTTTCCTGCACCAACACAAGTGCGAAAAGTGGTTTTGCAACACTAACACAAGTGCGAAAAGTGGTTTTTCAACACTAACACAAGTGCGAAAAGTGTTTTTTCCATACTAATACAAGTGCAAAAGTGGTTTTTCCACACTAATACAAGTGCAAAAGTGGTTTCCTGCACCAACACAAGTGCGAAAAGTGGTTTTTCAACACTATCACAAGTGCAAAAAGTGTTTTTTCCACACTAATACAAGTGCAAAAGTGGTTTCCTGCACCAACACAAGTGCGAAAAGTGGTTTTGCAACACTAACACAAGTGCGAAAAGTGCTTTTTCAACACTAACACAAGTGCGAAAAGTGTTTTTTCCACACTAATACAAGTGCAAAAGTGGTTCCCTGCACCAACACATGTGCGAAAAGTGGTTTTTCAACACTAACACAAGTGCGAAAAGTGGTTTTTCAACACTAACACAAGTGCGAAAAGTGTTTTTTCCATACTAATACAAGTGCAAAAGTGGTTTTTCCACACTAATACAAGTGCAAAAGTGGTTTCCTGCACCAACACAAGTGCGAAAAGTGGTTTTTCAACACTATCACAAGTGCAAAAAGTGTTTTTTCCACACTAATACAAGTGCAAAAGTGGTTTCCTGCACCAACACAAGTGCGAAAAGTGGTTTTTCAACACTAACACAAGTGCGAAAAGTGGTTTTTCAACACTAACACAAGTGCGAAAAGTGGTTTTTCAACACTAACACAAGGGCAAAAAGTGTTTTTTCCACACTAATACAAGTGCAAAAGTGGTTTCCTGCACCAACACAAGTGCGAAAAGTGGTTTTGCAACACTAACACAAGTGCGAAAAGTGGTTTTTCAACACTAACACAAGTGCGAAAAGTGTTTTTTCCATACTAATACAAGTGCAAAAGTGGTTTTTCCACACTAATACAAGTGCAAAAGTGGTTTCCTGCACCAACACAAGTGCGAAAAGTGTTTTTTCCACAATAATACAAGTGCAAAAGTGGTTTCCTGCACCAACACAAGTGCGAAAAGTGTTTTTTCAACACTAACACAAGTGTGAAAAGTGGTTTTTCAACACTAACACAAGTGCGAAAAGTGGTTTTTCAACACTAATACAAGTGCGAAAAGTGGTTTTTAAACACTATCACAAGTGCAAAAGGTGTTTTTCCACACTAATACAAGTGCAAAAGTGGTTTCCTGCACCAACACAAGTGCGATAAGTGGTTTTTCAAGACTAACACAAGTGCGAAAAGTGGTTTTTCCACACTATCACAAGTGCAAAAAGTGTTTTTTCCACACTAATACAAGTGCAAAAGTGGTTTCCTGCACCAACACAAGTGCGAAAAGTGGTTTTTCAACACTATCACAAGTGCGAAAAGTGGTTTTTCAACACTAACACAAGTGCAAAAAGTGTTTTTTCCACACTAACACAAGTGCGAAAAGTGGTTTTTCAACACTATCACAAGTGCAAAAAGTGTTTTTTCCACACTAATACAAGTGGAAAAGTGGTTTTTCAACACTAACACAAGTGCGAAAAGTGGTTTTTCAACACTATCACAAGTGCAAAAAGTAGTTTTTCCACACTAATACAAGTGCAAAAGTGTTTTTTCAACACTAACACCAGTGCGAAAAGTGGTTTTTCAACACTAACACAAGTGCGAAAAGTGTTTTTTCCATACTAATACAAGTGCAAAAGTGGTTTTTCCACACTAATACAAGTGCAAAAGTGGTTTCCTGCACCAACACAAGTGCGAAAAGTGGTTTTTCAACACTATCACAAGTGCAAAAAGTGTTTTTTCCACACTAATACAAGTGCAAAAGTGGTTTCCTGCACCAACACAAGTGCGGAAAGTGGTTTTTCAACACTAACACAAGTGCGAAAAGTGGTTTTTCAACACTAACACAAGTGCGAAAAGTGGTTTTTCAACACTAACACAAGTGCAAAAAGTGTTTTTTCCACACTAATACAAGTGCAAAAGTGGTTTCCTGCACCAACACAAGTGCGAAAAGTGGTTTTTCAACACTAACACAAGTGCGAAAAGTGGTTTTTCAACACTAACACAAGTGCGAAAAGTGGTTTTTCCACACTAATACAAGTGCAAAAGTGGTTTCCTGCACCAACACAAGTGCGAAAAGTGGTTTTTCAACACTAACACAAGTGCGAAAAGTGGTTTTTCAACACTAACACAAGGGCAAAAAGTGTTTTTTCCACACTAATACAAGTGCAAAAGTGGTTTCCTGCACCAACACAAGTGCGAAAAGTGGTTTTGCAACACTAACACAAGTGCGAAAAGTGGTTTTTCAACACTAACACAAGTGCGAAAAGTGTTTTTTCCATACTAATACAAGTGCAAAAGTGGTTTTTCCACACTAATACAAGTGCAAAAGTGGTTTCCTGCACCAACACAAGTGCGAAAAGTGGTTTTTCAACACTATCACAAGTGCAAAAAGTGTTTTTCCACACTAATACAAGTGCAAAAGTGGTTTCCTGCACCAACACAAGTGCGAAAAGTGGTTTTTCAACACTAACACAAGTGCGAAAAGTGGTTTTTCAACACTAACACAAGTGCAAAAAGTGGTTTTTCAACACTAACGCAAGTGCAAAAAGTGTTTTTTCCACACTAATACAAGTGCAAAAGTGGTTTCCTGCACCAACACAAGTGCGAAAAGTGGTTTTTCAACACTAACACAAGTGCAAAAAGTGGTTTTTCAACACTAACACAAGTGCAAAAAGTGTTTTTTCCACACTAATACAAGTGCAAAAGTGGTTTCCTGCACCAACACAAGTGCGAAAAGTGGTTTTTCAACACTAACACAAGTGCGAAAAGTGGTTTTTCAACACTAACACAAGTGCGAAAAGTGGTTTTTCCACACTAATACAAGTGCAAAAGTGGTTTCCTGCACCAACACAAGTGCAAAAAGTGGTTTTTCAACACTAACACAAGTGCGAAAAGTGGTTTTTCAACACTAACACAAGTGCGAAAAGTGTTTTTTCCACACTAATACAAGTGCAAAAGTGGTTTCCTGCACCAACACAAGTGTGAAAAGTGGTTTTTCAACACTAACACAAGTGCGAAAAGTGGTTTTTCAACACTAACACAAGTGCGAAAAGTGGTTTTTCAACACTAACACAAGTGCGAAAAGTGGATTTTCCACACTAATACAAGTGCAAAAGTGGTTTCCTGCACGAACACAAGTGCAAAAAGTGGTTTTTCAACACTAACACAAGTGCGAAAAGTGGTTTTTCAACACTAACACAAGTGCGAAAAGTGGTTTTTCAACACTATCACAAGTGCAAAAAGTGGTTTTTCAACACTAACACAAGTGCGAAAAGTGGTTTTTCAACACTAACACAAGTGCGAAAAGTGGTTTCCTGCACCAACACAAGTGCGAAAAGTGTTTTTTCCACAATATTACAAGTGCAAAAGTGGTTTCCTGCACCAACACAAGTGCGAAAAGTGGTTTTTCAACACTAACACAAGTGCGAAAAGTGGTTTTTCAACACTAACACAAGTGCGAAAAGTGGTTTTTCAACACTAATACAAGTGCGAAAAGTGGTTTTTCAACACTAACACAAGTGCGAAAAGTGGGTTTTCAACACTCACACAAGTGCAAAAAGTGGTTTTTCAACACTAACACAAATGCGAAAAGTGGTTTTTCCACACTAATACAAGTGCAAAAGTGGTTTCCTGCACCAACACAAGTGCGAAAAGTGTTTTTTCAACACTAACACAAGTGCGAAAAGTGGTTTTTCAACACTAACACAAGGGCAAAAAGTGGTTTTTCCACACTAATACAAGTGCAAAAGTGGTTTCCTGCACCAACACAAGTGCGAAAAGTGGTTTTTCAACACTAACACAAGTGCGAAAAGTGGTTTTTCAACACTAACACAAGTGCGAAAAGTGTTTTTTCCACACTAATACAAGTGCAAAAGTGGTTTCCTGCACCAACACAAGTGCGAAAAGTGGTTTTTCAACACTAACACAAGTGCGAAAAGTGGTTTTTCAACACTAACACAAGTGCGAAAAGTGGTTTTTCAACACTAACACAAGTGCGAAAAGTGGATTTTCCACACTAATACAAGTGCAAAAGTGGTTTCCTGCACGAACACAAGTGCAAAAAGTGGTTTTTCAACACTAACACAAGTGCGAAAAGTGGTTTTTCAACACTATCACAAGTGCAAAAAGTGGTTTTTCAACACTAACACAAGTGCGAAAAGTGGTTTTTCAACACTAACACAAGTGCGAAAAGTGGTTTCCTGCACCAACACAAGTGCGAAAAGTGTTTTTTCCACAATATTACAAGTGCAAAAGTGGTTTCCTGCACCAACACAAGTGCGAAAAGTGGTTTTTCAACACTAACACAAGTGCGAAAAGTGGTTTTTCAACACTAACACAAGTGCGAAAAGTGGTTTTTCAACACTAATACAAGTGCGAAAAGTGGTTTTTCAACACGAACACAAGTGCGAAAAGTGGTTTTTCAACACTCACACAAGTGCAAAAAGTGGTTTTTCAACACTAACACAAATGCGAAAAGTGGTTTTTCCACACTAATACAAGTGCAAAAGTGGTTTCCTGCACCAACACAAGTGCGAAAAGTGTTTTTTCAACACTAACACAAGTGCGAAAAGTGGTTTTTCAACACTAACACAAGGGCAAAAAGTGTTTTTTCCACACTAATACAAGTGCAAAAGTGGTTTCCTGCACCAACACAAGTGCGAAAAGTGGTTTTGCAACACTAACACAAGTGCGAAAAGTGGTTTTTCAACACTAACACAAGTGCGAAAAGTGTTTTTTCCACACTAATACAAGTGCAAAAGTGGTTCCCTGCACCAACACATGTGCGAAAAGTGGTTTTTCAACACTAACATAAGTGCGAAAAGTGGTTTTTTCAACACTAACACAAGTGCGAAAAGTGTTTTTTCCATACTAATACAAGTGCAAAAGTGGTTTTTCCACACTAATACAAGTGCAAAAGTGGTTTCCTGCACCAACACAAGTGCAAAAAGTGGTTTTTCAACACTATCACAAGTGCAAAAAGTGTTTTTTTTCCACACTAATACAAGTGCAAAAGTGGTTTCCTGCACCAACACAAGTGCGAAAAGTGGTTTAACACTAACACAAGTGCGAAAATGGTTTTTCAACACTAACACAAGTGCGAAAAGTGGTTTTTCAACACTAACACAAGTGCAAAAAGTGTTTTTTCCACACTAATACAAGTGCAAAAGTGGTTTCCTGCACCAACACAAGTGCGAAAAGTGGTTTTTCAACACTAACACAAGTGCGAAAAGTGGTTTTTCAACACTAACACAAGTGCGAAAAGTGTTTTTTCCACACTAATACAAGTGCAAAAGTGGTTTCCTGCACCAACAGAAGTGCGAAAAGTGGTTTTTCAACACTAACACAAGTGCGAAAAGTGGTTTTTCAACACTAACACAAGTGCGAAAAGTGGTTTTTCAACACTAACACAAGTGCGAAAAGTGGTTTTTCAACACTAACACAAGTGCGAAAAGTGGGTTTTCAACACTAACACAAGTGCGAAAAGTGGGTTTTCCACACTAATACAAGTGCAAAAGTGGTTTCCTGCACCAACACAAGTGCAAAAAGTGGTTTTTCAACACTAACACAAGTGCGAAAAGTGGTTTTTCAACACTATCACAAGTGCAAAAAGTGGTTTTTCAACACTAACACAAGTGCGAAAAGTGGTTTCCTGCACCAACACAAGTGCGAAAAGTGTTTTTTCCACAATAATACAAGTGCAAAAGTGGTTTCCTGCACCAACACAAGTGCGAAAAGTGTTTTTTCAACACTAACACAAGTGCGAAAAGTGGTTTTTCAACACTAACACAAGTGCGAAAAGTGGTTTTTAAACACTATCACAAGTGCAAAAGGTGTTTTTCCACACTAATACAAGTGCAAAAGTGGTTTCCTGCACCAACACAAGTGCGATAAGTGGTTTTTCAAGACTAACACAAGTGCGAAAAGTGGTTTTTCCACACTATCACAAGTGCAAAAAGTGTTTTTTCCACACTAATACAAGTGCAAAAGTGGTTTCCTGCACCAACACAAGTGCGAAAAGTGGTTTTTCAACACTATCACAAGTGCGAAAAGTGGTTTTTCAACACTAACACAAGTGCAAAAAGTGTTTTTTCCACACTAACACAAGTGCGAAAAGTGGTTTTTCAACACTATCACAAGTGCAAAAAGTGTTTTTTCCACACTAATACAAGTGGAAAAGTGGTTTTTCAACACTAACACAAGTGCGAAAAGTGGTTTTTCAACACTATCACAAGTGCGAAAAGTAGTTTTTCCACACTAATACAAGTGCAAAAGTGTTTTTTCAACACTAACACCAGTGCGAAAAGTGGTTTTTCAACACTAACACAAGTGCGAAAAGTGGTTTTTCAACACTATCACAAGTGCAAAAAGTGGTTTTTCAACACTAACACAAGTGCGAAAAGTGGTTTTTCAACACTAACACAAGTGCGAAAAGTGGTTTCCTGCACCAACACAAGTGCGAAAAGTGTTTTTTCCACAATATTACAAGTGCAAAAGTGGTTTCCTGCACCAACACAAGTGCGAAAAGTGGTTTTTCAACACTAACACAAGTGCGAAAAGTGGTTTTTCAACACTAACACAAGTGCGAAAAGTGGTTTTTCAACACTAATACAAGTGCGAAAAGTGGTTTTTCAACACTAACACAAGTGCGAAAAGTGGGTTTTCAACACTCACACAAGTGCAAAAAGTGGTTTTTCAACACTAACACAAATGCGAAAAGTGGTTTTTCCACACTAATACAAGTGCAAAAGTGGTTTCCTGCACCAACACAAGTGCGAAAAGTGTTTTTTCAACACTAACACAAGTGCGAAAAGTGGTTTTTCAACACTAACACAAGGGCAAAAAGTGGTTTTTCCACACTAATACAAGTGCAAAAGTGGTTTCCTGCACCAACACAAGTGCGAAAAGTGGTTTTTCAACACTAACACAAGTGCGAAAAGTGGTTTTTCAACACTAACACAAGTGCGAAAAGTGTTTTTTCCACACTAATACAAGTGCAAAAGTGGTTTCCTGCACCAACACAAGTGCGAAAAGTGGTTTTTCAACACTAACACAAGTGCGAAAAGTGGTTTTTCAACACTAACACAAGTGCGAAAAGTGGTTTTTCAACACTAACACAAGTGCGAAAAGTGGATTTTCCACACTAATACAAGTGCAAAAGTGGTTTCCTGCACGAACACAAGTGCAAAAAGTGGTTTTTCAACACTAACACAAGTGCGAAAAGTGGTTTTTCAACACTATCACAAGTGCAAAAAGTGGTTTTTCAACACTAACACAAGTGCGAAAAGTGGTTTTTCAACACTAACACAAGTGCGAAAAGTGGTTTCCTGCACCAACACAAGTGCGAAAAGTGTTTTTTCCACAATATTACAAGTGCAAAAGTGGTTTCCTGCACCAACACAAGTGCGAAAAGTGGTTTTTCAACACTAACACAAGTGCGAAAAGTGGTTTTTCAACACTAACACAAGTGCGAAAAGTGGTTTTTCAACACTAATACAAGTGCGAAAAGTGGTTTTTCAACACGAACACAAGTGCGAAAAGTGGTTTTTCAACACTCACACAAGTGCAAAAAGTGGTTTTTCAACACTAACACAAATGCGAAAAGTGGTTTTTCCACACTAATACAAGTGCAAAAGTGGTTTCCTGCACCAACACAAGTGCGAAAAGTGTTTTTTCAACACTAACACAAGTGCGAAAAGTGGTTTTTCAACACTAACACAAGGGCAAAAAGTGTTTTTTCCACACTAATACAAGTGCAAAAGTGGTTTCCTGCACCAACACAAGTGCGAAAAGTGGTTTTGCAACACTAACACAAGTGCGAAAAGTGGTTTTTCAACACTAACACAAGTGCGAAAAGTGTTTTTTCCACACTAATACAAGTGCAAAAGTGGTTCCCTGCACCAACACATGTGCGAAAAGTGGTTTTTCAACACTAACATAAGTGCGAAAAGTGGTTTTTCAACACTAACACAAGTGCGAAAAGTGTTTTTTCCATACTAATACAAGTGCAAAAGTGGTTTTTCCACACTAATACAAGTGCAAAAGTGGTTTCCTGCACCAACACAAGTGCAAAAAGTGGTTTTTCAACACTATCACAAGTGCAAAAAGTGTTTTTTCCACACTAATACAAGTGCAAAAGTGGTTTCCTGCACCAACACAAGTGCGAAAAGTGGTTTTTCAACACTAACACAAGTGCGAAAATGGTTTTTCAACACTAACACAAGTGCAAAAAGTGTTTTTTCCACACTAATACAAGTGCAAAAGTGGTTTCCTGCACCAACACAAGTGCGAAAAGTGGTTTTTCAACACTAACACAAGTGCGAAAAGTGGTTTTTCAACACTAACACAAGTGCGAAAAGTGTTTTTTCCACACTAATACAAGTGCAAAAGTGGTTTCCTGCACCAACAGAAGTGCGAAAAGTGGTTTTTCAACACTAACACAAGTGCGAAAAGTGGTTTTTCAACACTAACACAAGTGCGAAAAGTGGTTTTTCAACACTAACACAAGTGCGAAAAGTGGTTTTTCAACACTAACACAAGTGCGAAAAGTGGGTTTTCAACACTAACACAAGTGCGAAAAGTGGGTTTTCCACACTAATACAAGTGCAAAAGTGGTTTCCTGCACCAACACAAGTGCAAAAAGTGGTTTTTCAACACTAACACAAGTGCGAAAAGTGGTTTTTCAACACTATCACAAGTGCAAAAAGTGGTTTTTCAACACTAACACAAGTGCGAAAAGTGGTTTCCTGCACCAACACAAGTGCGAAAAGTGTTTTTTCCACAATAATACAAGTGCAAAAGTGGTTTCCTGCACCAACACAAGTGCGAAAAGTGTTTTTTCAACACTAACACAAGTGCGAAAAGTGGTTTTTCAACACTAACACAAGTGCGAAAAGTGGTTTTTAAACACTATCACAAGTGCAAAAGGTGTTTTTCCACACTAATACAAGTGCAAAAGTGGTTTCCTGCACCAACACAAGTGCGATAAGTGGTTTTTCAAGACTAACACAAGTGCGAAAAGTGGTTTTTCCACACTATCACAAGTGCAAAAAGTGTTTTTTCCACACTAATACAAGTGCAAAAGTGGTTTCCTGCACCAACACAAGTGCGAAAAGTGGTTTTTCAACACTATCACAAGTGCGAAAAGTGGTTTTTCAACACTAACACAAGTGCAAAAAGTGTTTTTTCCACACTAACACAAGTGCGAAAAGTGGTTTTTCAACACTATCACAAGTGCAAAAAGTGTTTTTTCCACACTAATACAAGTGGAAAAGTGGTTTTTCAACACTAACACAAGTGCGAAAAGTGGTTTTTCAACACTATCACAAGTGCGAAAAGTAGTTTTTCCACACTAATACAAGTGCAAAAGTGTTTTTTCAACACTAACACCAGTGCGAAAAGTGGTTTTTCAACACTAACACAAGAGCGAAAAGTGGTTTTTCAACACTATCACAAGTGCAAAAAGTGGATTTTCAACACTATCACAAGTGCAAAAAGTGTTTTTTCCACACTAATACACGTGCAAAAGTGGTTTCCTGCACCAACACAAGTGCGAAAAGTGGTTTTTCAACACTAACACAAGTGCGAAAAGTGGTTTGTCAACACTATCACAAGTGCAAAAAGTGTTTTTTCCACACTAATACAAGTGCAAAAGTGGTTTCCTGCACCAACACAAGTGCGAAAAGTGGTTTTTCAACACTAACACAAGTGCGAAAAGTGGTTTTTCAACACTAACACAAGTGCGAAAAGTGTCTTTTCCACACTAATACAAGTGCAGAAGTGGTTTCCTGCACCAACACAAGTGCGAAAAGTGGTTTTTCAACACTAACACAAGTGCGAAAAGTGGTTTTTCAACACTAACACAAGTGCAAAAAGTGGTTTTTCAACACTAACACAAATGCGAAAAGTGGTTTTTCCACACTAATACAAGTGCAAAAGTGGTTTCCTGCACCAACACAAGTGCGAAAAGTGGTTTTTCAACACTAACACAAGTGCGAAAAGTGGTTTTTCAACACTATCACAAGTGCGAAAAGTGGTTTTTCAACACTATCACAAGTGCAAAAAGTGTTTTTTCCACACTAATACAAGTGCAAAAGTGGTTTCCTGCACCAACACAAGTGCGAAAAGTGTTTTTTCAACACTAATACAAGTGCGAAAAGTGGTTTTTCAACACTAACACAAGGGCAAAAAGTGTTTTTTCCACACTAATACAAGTGCAAAAGTGGTTTCCTGCACCAACACAAGTGCGAAAAGTGGTTTTGCAACACTAACACAAGTGCAAAAAGTGGTTTTTCAACACTAACACAAGTGCGAAAAGTGTTTTTTCCACACTAATACAAGTGCAAAAGTGGTTCCCTGCACCAACACAAGTGCGAAAAGTGGTTTTTCAACACTATCACAAGTGCAAAAAGTGTTTTTTCCACACTAATACAAGTGCAAAAGTGGTTTCCTGCACCAACACAAGTGCGAAAAGTGGTTTTTCAACACTAACACAAGTGCGAAAAGTGGTTTTTCAACACTAACACAAGTGCGAAAAGTGGTTTTTCAACACTAACACAAGTGCAAAAAGTGTTTTTTCCACACTAATACAAGTGCAAAAGTGGTTTCCTGCACCAACACAAGTGCGAAAAGTGGTTTTTCAACACTAACACAAGTGCGAAAAGTGGTTTTTCAACACTAACACAAGTGCGAAAAGTGGTTTTTCCACACTAATACAAGTGCAAAAGTGGTTTCCTGTACCAACACAAGTGCGAAAAGTGGTTTTTCAACACTAACACAAGTGCGAAAAGTGGTTTTTCAACACTAACACAAGGGCAAAAAGTGTTTTTTCCACACTAATACAAGTGCAAAAGTGGTTTCCTGCACCAACACAAGTGCGAAAAGTGGTTTTGCAACACTAACACAAGTGCGAAAAGTGGTTTTTCAACACTAACACAAGTGCGAAAAGTGTTTTTTCCATACTAATACAAGTGCAAAAGTGGTTTTTCCACACTAATACAAGTGCAAAAGTGGTTTCCTGCACCAACACAAGTGCGAAAAGTGGTTTTTCAACACTATCACAAGTGCAAAAAGTGTTTTTTCCACACTAATACAAGTGCAAAAGTGGTTTCCTGCACCAACACAAGTGCGAAAAGTGGTTTTTCAACACTAACACAAGTGCGAAAAGTGGTTTTTCAACACTAACACAAGTGCAAAAAGTGGTTTTTCAACACTAACACAAGTGCAAAAAGTGTTTTTTCCACACTAATACAAGTGCAAAAGTGGTTTCCTGCACCAACACAAGTGCGAAAAGTGGTTTTTCAACACTAACACAAGTGCGAAAAGTGGTTTTTCAACACTAACACAAGTGCAAAAAGTGGTTTTTCCACACTAATACAAGTGCAAAAGTGGTTTCCTGCACCAACACAAGTGCGAAAAGTGGTTTTTCAACACTAACACAAGTGCGAAAAGTGGTTTTTCAACACTAACACAAGTGCGAAAAGTGTTTTTGCCACACTAATACAAGTGCAAAAGTGGTTTCCTGCACCAACACACGTGCGAAAAGTGGTTTTTCAACACTAACACAAGTGCGAAAAGTGGTTTTTCAACACTAACACAAGTGCGAAAAGTGGTTTTTCAACACTAACACAAGTGCGAAAAGTGGATTTTCCACACTAATACAAGTGCAAAAGTGGTTTCCTGCACGAACACAAGTGCAAAAAGTGGTTTTTCAACACTAACACAAGTGCGAAAAGTGGTTTTTCAACACTATCACAAGTGCAAAAAGTGGTTTTTCAACACTAACACAAGTGCGAAAAGTGGTTTTTCAACACTAACACAAGTGCGAAAAGTGTTTTTTCCATACTAATACAAGTGCAAAAGTGGTTTTTCCACACTAATACAAGTGCAAAAGTGGTTTCCTGCACCAACACAAGTGCGAAAAGTGGTTTTTCAACACTATCACAAGTGCAAAAAGTGTTTTTTCCACACTAATACAAGTGCAAAAGTGGTTTCCTGCACCAACACAAGTGCGAAAAGTGGTTTTTCAACACTAACACAAGTGCGAAAAGTGGTTTTTCAACACTAACACAAGTGCAAAAAGTGGTTTTTCAACACTAACACAAGTGCAAAAAGTGTTTTTTCCACACTAATACAAGTGCAAAAGTGGTTTCCTGCACCAACACAAGTGCGAAAAGTGGTTTTTCAACACTAACACAAGTGCAAAAAGTGGTTTTTCAACACTAACACAAGTGCAAAAAGTGTTTTTTCCACACTAATACAAGTGCAAAAGTGGTTTCCTGCACCAACACAAGTGCGAAAAGTGGTTTTTCAACACTAACACAAGTGCGAAAAGTGGTTTTTCAACACTAACACAAGGGCAAAAAGTGTTTTTTCCACACTAATACAAGTGCAAAAGTGGTTTCCTGCACCAACACAAGTGCGAAAAGTGGTTTTGCAACACTAACACAAGTGCGAAAAGTGGTTTTTCAACACTAACACAAGTGCGAAAAGTGTTTTTTCCACACTAATACAAGTGCAAAAGTGGTTCCCTGCACCAACACATGTGCGAAAAGTGGTTTTTCAACACTAACACAAGTGCGAAAAGTGGTTTTTCAACACTAACACAAGTGCGAAAAGTGCTTTTTCCATACTAATACAAGTGCAAAAGTGGTTTTTCCACACTAATACAAGTGCAAAAGTGGTTTCCTGCACCAACACAAGTGCGAAAAGTGGTTTTTCAACACTATCACAAGTGCAAAAAGTGTTTTTCCACACTAATACAAGTGCAAAAGTGGTTTCCTGCACCAACACAAGTGCGAAAAGTGGTTTTTCAACACTAACACAAGTGCGAAAAGTGGTTTTTCAACACTAACACAAGTGCGAAAAGTGGTTTTTCAACACTAACACAAGTGCAAAAAGTGTTTTTTCCACACTAATACAAGTGCAAAAGTGGTTTCCTGCACCAACACAAGTGCGAAAAGTGGTTTTTCAACACTAACACAAGTGCGAAAAGTGGTTTTTCAACACTAACACAAGTGCGAAAAGTGGTTTTTCCACACTAATACAAGTGCAAAAGTGGTTTCCTGCACCAACACAAGTGCGAAAAGTGGTTTTTCAACACTAACACAAGTGCGAAAAGTGGTTTTTCAACACTAACACAAGGGCAAAAAGTGTTTTTTCCACACTAATACAAGTGCAAAAGTGGTTTCCTGCACCAACACAAGTGCGAAAAGTGGTTTTGCAACACTAACACAAGTGCGAAAAGTGGTTTTTCAACACTAACACAAGTGCGAAAAGTGTTTTTTCCATACTAATACAAGTGCAAAAGTGGTTTTTCCACACTAATACAAGTGCAAAAGTGGTTTCCTGCACCAACACAAGTGCGAAAAGTGGTTTTTCAACACTATCACAAGTGCAAAAAGTGTTTTTTCCACACTAATACAAGTGCAAAAGTGGTTTCCTGCACCAACACAAGTGCGAAAAGTGGTTTTGCAACACTAACACAAGTGCGAAAAGTGCTTTTTCAACACTAACACAAGTGCGAAAAGTGTTTTTTCCACACTAATACAAGTGCAAAAGTGGTTCCCTGCACCAACACATGTGCGAAAAGTGGTTTTTCAACACTAACACAAGTGCGAAAAGTGGTTTTTCAACACTAACACAAGTGCGAAAAGTGTTTTTTCCAGACTAATACAAGTGCAAAAGTGGTTTTTCCACACTAATACAAGTGCAAAAGTGGTTTCCTGCACCAACACAAGTGCGAAAAGTGGTTTTTCAACACTATCACAAGTGCAAAAAGTGTTTTTTCCACACTAATACAAGTGCAAAAGTGGTTTCCTGCACCAACACAAGTGCGAAAAGTGGTTTTTCAACACTAACACAAGTGCGAAAAGTGGTTTTTCAACACTAACACAAGTGCGAAAAGTGGTTTTTCAACACTAACACAAGGGCAAAAAGTGTTTTTTCCACACTAATACAAGTGCAAAAGTGGTTTCCTGCACCAACACAAGTGCGAAAAGTGGTTTTGCAACACTAACACAAGTGCGAAAAGTGGTTTTTCAACACTAACACAAGTGCGAAAAGTGTTTTTTCCATACTAATACAAGTGCAAAAGTGGTTTTTCCACACTAATACAAGTGCAAAAGTGGTTTCCTGCACCAACACAAGTGCGAAAAGTGTTTTTTCCACAATAATACAAGTGCAAAAGTGGTTTCCTGCACCAACACAAGTGCGAAAAGTGTTTTTTCAACACTAACACAAGTGTGAAAAGTGGTTTTTCAACACTAACACAAGTGCGAAAAGTGGTTTTTCAACACTAATACAAGTGCGAAAAGTGGTTTTTAAACACTATCACAAGTGCAAAAGGTGTTTTTCCACACTAATACAAGTGCAAAAGTGGTTTCCTGCACCAACACAAGTGCGATAAGTGGTTTTTCAAGACTAACACAAGTGCGAAAAGTGGTTTTTCCACACTATCACAAGTGCAAAAAGTGTTTTTTCCACACTAATACAAGTGCAAAAGTGGTTTCCTGCACCAACACAAGTGCGAAAAGTGGTTTTTCAACACTATCACAAGTGCGAAAAGTGGTTTTTCAACACTAACACAAGTGCAAAAAGTGTTTTTTCCACACTAACACAAGTGCGAAAAGTGGTTTTTCAACACTATCACAAGTGCAAAAAGTGTTTTTTCCACACTAATACAAGTGGAAAAGTGGTTTTTCAACACTAACACAAGTGCGAAAAGTGGTTTTTCAACACTATCACAAGTGCAAAAAGTAGTTTTTCCACACTAATACAAGTGCAAAAGTGTTTTTTCAACACTAACACCAGTGCGAAAAGTGGTTTTTCAACACTAACACAAGTGCGAAAAGTGGTTTTTCAACACTATCACAAGTGCGAAAAGTGGTTTTTCCACACTAATACAAGTGCAAAAGTGGTTTCCTGTACCAACACAAGTGCGAAAAGTGGTTTTTCAACACTAACACAAGTGCGAAAAGTGGTTTTTCAACACTAACACAAGGGCAAAAAGTGTTTTTTCCACACTAATACAAGTGCAAAAGTGGTTTCCTGCACCAACACAAGTGCGAAAAGTGGTTTTGCAACACTAACACAAGTGCGAAAAGTGGTTTTTCAACACTAACACAAGTGCGAAAAGTGTTTTTTCCATACTAATACAAGTGCAAAAGTGGTTTTTCCACACTAATACAAGTGCAAAAGTGGTTTCCTGCACCAACACAAGTGTGAAAAGTGGTTTTTCAACACTATCACAAGTGCAAAAAGTGTTTTTTCCACACTAATACAAGTGCAAAAGTGGTTTCCTGCACCAACACAAGTGCGAAAAGTGGTTTTTCAACACTAACACAAGTGCGAAAAGTGGTTTTTCAACACTAACACAAGTGCAAAAAGTGGTTTTTCAACACTAACACAAGTGCAAAAAGTGTTTTTTCCACACTAATACAAGTGCAAAAGTGGTTTCCTGCACCAACACAAGTGCGAAAAGTGGTTTTTCAACACTAACACAAGTGCGAAAAGTGGTTTTTCAACACTAACACAAGTGCAAAAAGTGGTTTTTCCACACTAATACAAGTGCAAAAGTGGTTTCCTGCACCAACACAAGTGCGAAAAGTGGTTTTTCAACACTAACACAAGTGCGAAAAGTGGTTTTTCAACACTAACACAAGTGCGAAAAGTGTTTTTGCCACACTAATACAAGTGCAAAAGTGGTTTCCTGCACCAACACATGTGCGAAAAGTGGTTTTTCAACACTAACACAAGTGCGAAAAGTGGTTTTTCAACACTAACACAAGTGCGAAAAGTGGTTTTTCAACACTAACACAAGTGCGAAAAGTGGATTTTCCACACTAATACAAGTGCAAAAGTGGTTTCCTGCACGAACACAAGTGCAAAAAGTGGTTTTTCAACACTAACACAAGTGCGAAAAGTGGTTTTTCAACACTATCACAAGTGCAAAAAGTGGTTTTTCAACACTAACACAAGTGCGAAAAGTGGTTTTTCAACACTAACACAAGTGCGAAAAGTGTTTTTTCCATACTAATACAAGTGCAAAAGTGGTTTTTCCACACTAATACAAGTGCAAAAGTGGTTTCCTGCACCAACACAAGTGCGAAAAGTGGTTTTTCAACACTATCACAAGTGCAAAAAGTGTTTTTTCCACACTAATACAAGTGCAAAAGTGGTTTCCTGCACCAACACAAGTGCGAAAAGTGGTTTTTCAACACTAACACAAGTGCGAAAAGTGGTTTTTCAACACTAACACAAGTGCAAAAAGTGGTTTTTCAACACTAACACAAGTGCAAAAAGTGTTTTTTCCACACTAATACAAGTGCAAAAGTGGTTTCCTGCACCAACACAAGTGCGAAAAGTGGTTTTTCAACACTAACACAAGTGCAAAAAGTGGTTTTTCAACACTAACACAAGTGCAAAAAGTGTTTTTTCCACACTAATACAAGTGCAAAAGTGGTTTCCTGCACCAACACAAGTGCGAAAAGTGGTTTTTCAACACTAACACAAGTGCGAAAAGTGGTTTTTCAACACTAACACAAGGGCAAAAAGTGTTTTTTCCACACTAATACAAGTGCAAAAGTGGTTTCCTGCACCAACACAAGTGCGAAAAGTGGTTTTTCAACACTAACACAAGTGCGAAAAGTGGTTTTTCAACACTAACACAAGGGCAAAAAGTGTTTTTTCCACACTAATACAAGTGCAAAAGTGGTTTCCTGCACCAACACAAGTGCGAAAAGTGGTTTTGCAACACTAACACAAGTGCGAAAAGTGGTTTTTCAACACTAACACAAGTGCGAAAAGTGTTTTTTCCACACTAATACAAGTGCAAAAGTGGTTCCCTGCACCAACACATGGGCGAAAAGTGGTTTTTCAACACTAACACAAGTGCGAAAAGTGGTTTTTCAACACTAACACAAGTGCGAAAAGTGCTTTTTCCATACTAATACAAGTGCAAAAGTGGTTTTTCCACACTAATACAAGTGCAAAAGTGGTTTCCTGCACCAACACAAGTGCGAAAAGTGGTTTTTCAACACTATCACAAGTGCAAAAAGTGTTTTTCCACACTAATACAAGTGCAAAAGTGGTTTCCTGCACCAACACAAGTGCGAAAAGTGGTTTTTCAACACTAACACAAGTGCGAAAAGTGGTTTTTCAACACTAACACAAGTGCGAAAAGTGGTTTTTCAACACTAACACAAGTGCAAAAAGTGTTTTTTCCACACTAATACAAGTGCAAAAGTGGTTTCCTGCACCAACACAAGTGCGAAAAGTGGTTTTTCAACACTAACACAAGTGCGAAAAGTGGTTTTTCAACACTAACACAAGTGCGAAAAGTGGTTTTTCCACACTAATACAAGTGCAAAAGTGGTTTCCTGCACCAACACAAGTGCGAAAAGTGGTTTTTCAACACTAACACAAGTGCGAAAAGTGGTTTTTCAACACTAACACAAGGGCAAAAAGTGTTTTTTCCACACTAATACAAGTGCAAAAGTGGTTTCCTGCACCAACACAAGTGCGAAAAGTGGTTTTGCAACACTAACACAAGTGCGAAAAGTGGTTTTTCAACACTAACACAAGTGCGAAAAGTGTTTTTTCCATACTAATACAAGTGCAAAAGTGGTTTTTCCACACTAATACAAGTGCAAAAGTGGTTTCCTGCACCAACACAAGTGCGAAAAGTGGTTTTTCAACACTATCACAAGTGCAAAAAGTGTTTTTTCCACACTAATACAAGTGCAAAAGTGGTTTCCTGCACCAACACAAGTGCGAAAAGTGGTTTTGCAACACTAACACAAGTGCGAAAAGTGCTTTTTCAACACTAACACAAGTGCGAAAAGTGTTTTTTCCACACTAATACAAGTGCAAAAGTGGTTCCCTGCACCAACACATGTGCGAAAAGTGGTTTTTCAACACTAACACAAGTGCGAAAAGTGGTTTTTCAACACTAACACAAGTGCGAAAAGTGTTTTTTCCAGACTAATACAAGTGCAAAAGTGGTTTTTCCACACTAATACAAGTGCAAAAGTGGTTTCCTGCACCAACACAAGTGCGAAAAGTGGTTTTTCAACACTATCACAAGTGCAAAAAGTGTTTTTTCCACACTAATACAAGTGCAAAAGTGGTTTCCTGCACCAACACAAGTGCGAAAAGTGGTTTTTCAACACTAACACAAGTGCGAAAAGTGGTTTTTCAACACTAACACAAGTGCGAAAAGTGGTTTTTCAACACTAACACAAGGGCAAAAAGTGTTTTTTCCACACTAATACAAGTGCAAAAGTGGTTTCCTGCACCAACACAAGTGCGAAAAGTGGTTTTGCAACACTAACACAAGTGCGAAAAGTGGTTTTTCAACACTAACACAAGTGCGAAAAGTGTTTTTTCCATACTAATACAAGTGCAAAAGTGGTTTTTCCACACTAATACAAGTGCAAAAGTGGTTTCCTGCACCAACACAAGTGCGAAAAGTGTTTTTTCCACAATAATACAAGTGCAAAAGTGGTTTCCTGCACCAACACAAGTGCGAAAAGTGTTTTTTCAACACTAACACAAGTGTGAAAAGTGGTTTTTCAACACTAACACAAGTGCGAAAAGTGGTTTTTCAACACTAATACAAGTGCGAAAAGTGGTTTTTAAACACTATCACAAGTGCAAAAGGTGTTTTTCCACACTAATACAAGTGCAAAAGTGGTTTCCTGCACCAACACAAGTGCGATAAGTGGTTTTTCAAGACTAACACAAGTGCGAAAAGTGGTTTTTCCACACTATCACAAGTGCAAAAAGTGTTTTTTCCACACTAATACAAGTGCAAAAGTGGTTTCCTGCACCAACACAAGTGCGAAAAGTGGTTTTTCAACACTATCACAAGTGCGAAAAGTGGTTTTTCAACACTAACACAAGTGCAAAAAGTGTTTTTTCCACACTAACACAAGTGCGAAAAGTGGTTTTTCAACACTATCACAAGTGCAAAAAGTGTTTTTTCCACACTAATACAAGTGGAAAAGTGGTTTTTCAACACTAACACAAGTGCGAAAAGTGGTTTTTCAACACTATCACAAGTGCAAAAAGTAGTTTTTCCACACTAATACAAGTGCAAAAGTGTTTTTTCAACACTAACACCAGTGCGAAAAGTGGTTTTTCAACACTAACACAAGTGCGAAAAGTGGTTTTTCAACACTATCACAAGTGCGAATAGTGGTTTTTCCACACTAATACAAGTGCAAAAGTGGTTTCCTGTACCAACACAAGTGCGAAAAGTGGTTTTTCAACACTAACACAAGTGCGAAAAGTGGTTTTTCAACACTAACACAAGGGCAAAAAGTGTTTTTTCCACACTAATACAAGTGCAAAAGTGGTTTCCTGCACCAACACAAGTGCGAAAAGTGGTTTTGCAACACTAACACAAGTGCGAAAAGTGGTTTTTCAACACTAACACAAGTGCGAAAAGTGTTTTTTCCATACTAATACAAGTGCAAAAGTGGTTTTTCCACACTAATACAAGTGCAAAAGTGGTTTCCTGCACCAACACAAGTGTGAAAAGTGGTTTTTCAACACTATCACAAGTGCAAAAAGTGTTTTTTCCACACTAATACAAGTGCAAAAGTGGTTTCCTGCACCAACACAAGTGCGAAAAGTGGTTTTTCAACACTAACACAAGTGCGAAAAGTGGTTTTTCAACACTAACACAAGTGCAAAAAGTGGTTTTTCAACACTAACACAAGTGCAAAAAGTGTTTTTTCCACACTAATACAAGTGCAAAAGTGGTTTCCTGCACCAACACAAGTGCGAAAAGTGGTTTTTCAACACTAACACAAGTGCGAAAAGTGGTTTTTCAACACTAACACAAGTGCAAAAAGTGGTTTTTCCACACTAATACAAGTGCAAAAGTGGTTTCCTGCACCAACACAAGTGCGAAAAGTGGTTTTTCAACACTAACACAAGTGCGAAAAGTGGTTTTTCAACACTAACACAAGTGCGAAAAGTGTTTTTGCCACACTAATACAAGTGCAAAAGTGGTTTCCTGCACCAACACATGTGCGAAAAGTGGTTTTTCAACACTAACACAAGTGCGAAAAGTGGTTTTTCAACACTAACACAAGTGCGAAAAGTGGTTTTTCAACACTAACACAAGTGCGAAAAGTGGATTTTCCACACTAATACAAGTGCAAAAGTGGTTTCCTGCACGAACACAAGTGCAAAAAGTGGTTTTTCAACACTAACACAAGTGCGAAAAGTGGTTTTTCAACACTATCACAAGTGCAAAAAGTGGTTTTTCAACACTAACACAAGTGCGAAAAGTGGTTTTTCAACACTAACACAAGTGCGAAAAGTGTTTTTTCCATACTAATACAAGTGCAAAAGTGGTTTTTCCACACTAATACAAGTGCAAAAGTGGTTTCCTGCACCAACACAAGTGCGAAAAGTGGTTTTTCAACACTATCACAAGTGCAAAAAGTGTTTTTTCCACACTAATACAAGTGCAAAAGTGGTTTCCTGCACCAACACAAGTGCGAAAAGTGGTTTTTCAACACTAACACAAGTGCGAAAAGTGGTTTTTCAACACTAACACAAGTGCAAAAAGTGGTTTTTCAACACTAACACAAGTGCAAAAAGTGTTTTTTCCACACTAATACAAGTGCAAAAGTGGTTTCCTGCACCAACACAAGTGCGAAAAGTGGTTTTTCAACACTAACACAAGTGCAAAAAGTGGTTTTTCAACACTAACACAAGTGCAAAAAGTGTTTTTTCCACACTAATACAAGTGCAAAAGTGGTTTCCTGCACCAACACAAGTGCGAAAAGTGGTTTTTCAACACTAACACAAGTGCGAAAAGTGGTTTTTCAACACTAACACAAGGGCAAAAAGTGTTTTTTCCACACTAATACAAGTGCAAAAGTGGTTTCCTGCACCAACACAAGTGCGAAAAGTGGTTTTGCAACACTAACACAAGTGCGAAAAGTGGTTTTTCAACACTAACACAAGTGCGAAAAGTGTTTTTTCCACACTAATACAAGTGCAAAAGTGGTTCCCTGCACCAACACATGTGCGAAAAGTGGTTTTTCAACACTAACACAAGTGCGAAAAGTGGTTTTTCAACACTAACACAAGTGCGAAAAGTGTTTTTTCCATACTAATACAAGTGCAAAAGTGGTTTTTCCACACTAATACAAGTGCAAAAGTGGTTTCCTGCACCAACACAAGTGCGAAAAGTGGTTTTTCAACACTATCACAAGTGCAAAAAGTGTTTTTCCACACTAATACAAGTGCAAAAGTGGTTTCCTGCACCAACACAAGTGCGAAAAGTGGTTTTTCAACACTAACACAAGTGCGAAAAGTGGTTTTTCAACACTAACACAAGTGCGAAAAGTGGTTTTTCAACACTAACACAAGTGCAAAAAGTGTTTTTTCCACACTAATACAAGTGCAAAAGTGGTTTCCTGCACCAACACAAGTGCGAAAAGTGGTTTTTCAACACTAACACAAGTGCGAAAAGTGGTTTTTCAACACTAACACAAGTGCGAAAAGTGGTTTTTCCACACTAATACAAGTGCAAAAGTGGTTTCCTGCACCAACACAAGTGCGAAAAGTGGTTTTTCAACACTAACACAAGTGCGAAAAGTGGTTTTTCAACACTAACACAAGGGCAAAAAGTGTTTTTTCCACACTAATACAAGTGCAAAAGTGGTTTCCTGCACCAACACAAGTGCGAAAAGTGGTTTTGCAACACTAACACAAGTGCGAAAAGTGGTTTTTCAACACTAACACAAGTGCGAAAAGTGTTTTTTCCATACTAATACAAGTGCAAAAGTGGTTTTTCCACACTAATACAAGTGCAAAAGTGGTTTCCTGCACCAACACAAGTGCGAAAAGTGGTTTTTCAACACTATCACAAGTGCAAAAAGTGTTTTTTCCACACTAATACAAGTGCAAAAGTGGTTTCCTGCACCAACACAAGTGCGAAAAGTGGTTTTGCAACACTAACACAAGTGCGAAAAGTGCTTTTTCAACACTAACACAAGTGCGAAAAGTGTTTTTTCCACACTAATACAAGTGCAAAAGTGGTTCCCTGCACCAACACATGTGCGAAAAGTGGTTTTTCAACACTAACACAAGTGCGAAAAGTGGTTTTTCAACACTAACACAAGTGCGAAAAGTGTTTTTTCCATACTAATACAAGTGCAAAAGTGGTTTTTCCACACTAATACAAGTGCAAAAGTGGTTTCCTGCACCAACACAAGTGCGAAAAGTGGTTTTTCAACACTATCACAAGTGCAAAAAGTGTTTTTTCCACACTAATACAAGTGCAAAAGTGGTTTCCTGCACCAACACAAGTGCGAAAAGTGGTTTTTCAACACTAACACAAGTGCGAAAAGTGGTTTTTCAACACTAACACAAGTGCGAAAAGTGGTTTTTCAACACTAACACAAGGGCAAAAAGTGTTTTTTCCACACTAATACAAGTGCAAAAGTGGTTTCCTGCACCAACACAAGTGCGAAAAGTGGTTTTGCAACACTAACACAAGTGCGAAAAGTGGTTTTTCAACACTAACACAAGTGCGAAAAGTGTTTTTTCCATACTAATACAAGTGCAAAAGTGGTTTTTCCACACTAATACAAGTGCAAAAGTGGTTTCCTGCACCAACACAAGTGCGAAAAGTGTTTTTTCCACAATAATACAAGTGCAAAAGTGGTTTCCTGCACCAACACAAGTGCGAAAAGTGTTTTTTCAACACTAACACAAGTGTGAAAAGTGGTTTTTCAACACTAACACAAGTGCGAAAAGTGGTTTTTCAACACTAATACAAGTGCGAAAAGTGGTTTTTAAACACTATCACAAGTGCAAAAGGTGTTTTTCCACACTAATACAAGTGCAAAAGTGGTTTCCTGCACCAACACAAGTGCGATAAGTGGTTTTTCAAGACTAACACAAGTGCGAAAAGTGGTTTTTCCACACTATCACAAGTGCAAAAAGTGTTTTTTCCACACTAATACAAGTGCAAAAGTGGTTCCCTGCACCAACACATGTGCGAAAAGTGGTTTTTCAACACTAACACAAGTGCGAAAAGTGGTTTTTCAACACTAACACAAGTGCGAAAAGTGTTTTTTCCATACTAATACAAGTGCAAAAGTGGTTTTTCCACACTAATACAAGTGCAAAAGTGGTTTCCTGCACCAACACAAGTGCGAAAAGTGGTTTTTCAACACTATCACAAGTGCAAAAAGTGTTTTTCCACACTAATACAAGTGCAAAAGTGGTTTCCTGCACCAACACAAGTGCGAAAAGTGGTTTTTCAACACTAACACAAGTGCGAAAAGTGGTTTTTCAACACTAACACAAGTGCGAAAAGTGGTTTTTCAACACTAACACAAGTGCAAAAAGTGTTTTTTCCACACTAATACAAGTGCAAAAGTGGTTTCCTGCACCAACACAAGTGCGAAAAGTGGTTTTTCAACACTAACACAAGTGCGAAAAGTGGTTTTTCAACACTAACACAAGTGCGAAAAGTGGTTTTTCCACACTAATACAAGTGCAAAAGTGGTTTCCTGCACCAACACAAGTGCGAAAAGTGGTTTTTCAACACTAACACAAGTGCGAAAAGTGGTTTTTCAACACTAACACAAGGGCAAAAAGTGTTTTTTCCACACTAATACAAGTGCAAAAGTGGTTTCCTGCACCAACACAAGTGCGAAAAGTGGTTTTGCAACACTAACACAAGTGCGAAAAGTGGTTTTTCAACACTAACACAAGTGCGAAAAGTGTTTTTTCCATACTAATACAAGTGCAAAAGTGGTTTTTCCACACTAATACAAGTGCAAAAGTGGTTTCCTGCACCAACACAAGTGCGAAAAGTGGTTTTTCAACACTATCACAAGTGCAAAAAGTGTTTTTTCCACACTAATACAAGTGCAAAAGTGGTTTCCTGCACCAACACAAGTGCGAAAAGTGGTTTTGCAACACTAACACAAGTGCGAAAAGTGCTTTTTCAACACTAACACAAGTGCGAAAAGTGTTTTTTCCACACTAATACAAGTGCAAAAGTGGTTCCCTGCACCAACACATGTGCGAAAAGTGGTTTTTCAACACTAACACAAGTGCGAAAAGTGGTTTTTCAACACTAACACAAGTGCGAAAAGTGTTTTTTCCATACTAATACAAGTGCAAAAGTGGTTTTTCCACACTAATACAAGTGCAAAAGTGGTTTCCTGCACCAACACAAGTGCGAAAAGTGGTTTTTCAACACTATCACAAGTGCAAAAAGTGTTTTTTCCACACTAATACAAGTGCAAAAGTGGTTTCCTGCACCAACACAAGTGCGAAAAGTGGTTTTTCAACACTAACACAAGTGCGAAAAGTGGTTTTTCAACACTAACACAAGTGCGAAAAGTGGTTTTTCAACACTAACACAAGGGCAAAAAGTGTTTTTTCCACACTAATACAAGTGCAAAAGTGGTTTCCTGCACCAACACAAGTGCGAAAAGTGGTTTTGCAACACTAACACAAGTGCGAAAAGTGGTTTTTCAACACTAACACAAGTGCGAAAAGTGTTTTTTCCATACTAATACAAGTGCAAAAGTGGTTTTTCCACACTAATACAAGTGCAAAAGTGGTTTCCTGCACCAACACAAGTGCGAAAAGTGTTTTTTCCACAATAATACAAGTGCAAAAGTGGTTTCCTGCACCAACACAAGTGCGAAAAGTGTTTTTTCAACACTAACACAAGTGTGAAAAGTGGTTTTTCAACACTAACACAAGTGCGAAAAGTGGTTTTTCAACACTAATACAAGTGCGAAAAGTGGTTTTTAAACACTATCACAAGTGCAAAAGGTGTTTTTCCACACTAATACAAGTGCAAAAGTGGTTTCCTGCACCAACACAAGTGCGATAAGTGGTTTTTCAAGACTAACACAAGTGCGAAAAGTGGTTTTTCCACACTATCACAAGTGCAAAAAGTGTTTTTTCCACACTAATACAAGTGCAAAAGTGGTTTCCTGCACCAACACAAGTGCGAAAAGTGGTTTTTCAACACTATCACAAGTGCGAAAAGTGGTTTTTCAACACTAACACAAGTGCAAAAAGTGTTTTTTCCACACTAACACAAGTGCGAAAAGTGGTTTTTCAACACTATCACAAGTGCAAAAAGTGTTTTTTCCACACTAATACAAGTGGAAAAGTGGTTTTTCAACACTAACACAAGTGCGAAAAGTGGTTTTTCAACACTATCACAAGTGCAAAAAGTAGTTTTTCCACACTAATACAAGTGCAAAAGTGTTTTTTCAACACTAACACCAGTGCGAAAAGTGGTTTTTCAACACTAACACAAGTGCGAAAAGTGGTTTTTCAACACTATCACAAGTGCGAAAAGTGGTTTTTCCACACTAATACAAGTGCAAAAGTGGTTTCCTGTACCAACACAAGTGCGAAAAGTGGTTTTTCAACACTAACACAAGTGCGAAAAGTGGTTTTTCAACACTAACACAAGGGCAAAAAGTGTTTTTTCCACACTAATACAAGTGCAAAAGTGGTTTCCTGCACCAACACAAGTGCGAAAAGTGGTTTTGCAACACTAACACAAGTGCGAAAAGTGGTTTTTCAACACTAACACAAGTGCGAAAAGTGTTTTTTCCATACTAATACAAGTGCAAAAGTGGTTTTTCCACACTAATACAAGTGCAAAAGTGGTTTCCTGCACCAACACAAGTGCGAAAAGTGGTTTTTCAACACTATCACAAGTGCAAAAAGTGTTTTTTCCACACTAATACAAGTGCAAAAGTGGTTTCCTGCACCAACACAAGTGCGAAAAGTGGTTTTTCAACACTAACACAAGTGCGAAAAGTGGTTTTTCAACACTAACACAAGTGCAAAAAGTGGTTTTTCAACACTAACACAAGTGCAAAAAGTGTTTTTTCCACACTAATACAAGTGCAAAAGTGGTTTCCTGCACCAACACAAGTGCGAAAAGTGGTTTTTCAACACTAACACAAGTGCGAAAAGTGGTTTTTCAACACTAACACAAGTGCAAAAAGTGGTTTTTCCACACTAATACAAGTGCAAAAGTGGTTTCCTGCACCAACACAAGTGCGAAAAGTGGTTTTTCAACACTAACACAAGTGCGAAAAGTGGTTTTTCAACACTAACACAAGTGCGAAAAGTGTTTTTGCCACACTAATACAAGTGCAAAAGTGGTTTCCTGCACCAACACACGTGCGAAAAGTGGTTTTTCAACACTAACACAAGTGCGAAAAGTGGTTTTTCAACACTAACACAAGTGCGAAAAGTGGTTTTTCAACACTAACACAAGTGCGAAAAGTGGATTTTCCACACTAATACAAGTGCAAAAGTGGTTTCCTGCACGAACACAAGTGCAAAAAGTGGTTTTTCAACACTAACACAAGTGCGAAAAGTGGTTTTTCAACACTATCACAAGTGCAAAAAGTGGTTTTTCAACACTAACACAAGTGCGAAAAGTGGTTTTTCAACACTAACACAAGTGCGAAAAGTGTTTTTTCCATACTAATACAAGTGCAAAAGTGGTTTTTCCACACTAATACAAGTGCAAAAGTGGTTTCCTGCACCAACACAAGTGCGAAAAGTGGTTTTTCAACACTATCACAAGTGCAAAAAGTGTTTTTTCCACACTAATACAAGTGCAAAAGTGGTTTCCTGCACCAACACAAGTGCGAAAAGTGGTTTTTCAACACTAACACAAGTGCGAAAAGTGGTTTTTCAACACTAACACAAGTGCAAAAAGTGGTTTTTCAACACTAACACAAGTGCAAAAAGTGTTTTTTCCACACTAATACAAGTGCAAAAGTGGTTTCCTGCACCAACACAAGTGCGAAAAGTGGTTTTTCAACACTAACACAAGTGCAAAAAGTGGTTTTTCAACACTAACACAAGTGCAAAAAGTGTTTTTTCCACACTAATACAAGTGCAAAAGTGGTTTCCTGCACCAACACAAGTGCGAAAAGTGGTTTTTCAACACTAACACAAGTGCGAAAAGTGGTTTTTCAACACTAACACAAGGGCAAAAAGTGTTTTTTCCACACTAATACAAGTGCAAAAGTGGTTTCCTGCACCAACACAAGTGCGAAAAGTGGTTTTGCAACACTAACACAAGTGCGAAAAGTGGTTTTTCAACACTAACACAAGTGCGAAAAGTGTTTTTTCCACACTAATACAAGTGCAAAAGTGGTTCCCTGCACCAACACATGTGCGAAAAGTGGTTTTTCAACACTAACACAAGTGCGAAAAGTGGTTTTTCAACACTAACACAAGTGCGAAAAGTGTTTTTTCCATACTAATACAAGTGCAAAAGTGGTTTTTCCACACTAATACAAGTGCAAAAGTGGTTTCCTGCACCAACACAAGTGCGAAAAGTGGTTTTTCAACACTATCACAAGTGCAAAAAGTGTTTTTCCACACTAATACAAGTGCAAAAGTGGTTTCCTGCACCAACACAAGTGCGAAAAGTGGTTTTTCAACACTAACACAAGTGCGAAAAGTGGTTTTTCAACACTAACACAAGTGCGAAAAGTGGTTTTTCAACACTAACACAAGTGCAAAAAGTGTTTTTTCCACACTAATACAAGTGCAAAAGTGGTTTCCTGCACCAACACAAGTGCGAAAAGTGGTTTTTCAACACTAACACAAGTGCGAAAAGTGGTTTTTCAACACTAACACAAGTGCGAAAAGTGGTTTTTCCACACTAATACAAGTGCAAAAGTGGTTTCCTGCACCAACACAAGTGCGAAAAGTGGTTTTTCAACACTAACACAAGTGCGAAAAGTGGTTTTTCAACACTAACACAAGGGCAAAAAGTGTTTTTTCCACACTAATACAAGTGCAAAAGTGGTTTCCTGCACCAACACAAGTGCGAAAAGTGGTTTTGCAACACTAACACAAGTGCGAAAAGTGGTTTTTCAACACTAACACAAGTGCGAAAAGTGTTTTTTCCATACTAATACAAGTGCAAAAGTGGTTTTTCCACACTAATACAAGTGCAAAAGTGGTTTCCTGCACCAACACAAGTGCGAAAAGTGGTTTTTCAACACTATCACAAGTGCAAAAAGTGTTTTTTCCACACTAATACAAGTGCAAAAGTGGTTTCCTGCACCAACACAAGTGCGAAAAGTGGTTTTGCAACACTAACACAAGTGCGAAAAGTGGTTTTTCAACACTAACACAAGTGCGAAAAGTGTTTTTTCCACACTAATACAAGTGCAAAAGTGGTTCCCTGCACCAACACATGTGCGAAAAGTGGTTTTTCAACACTAACACAAGTGCGAAAAGTGGTTTTTCAACACTAACACAAGTGCGAAAAGTGTTTTTTCCATACTAATACAAGTGCAAAAGTGGTTTTTCCACACTAATACAAGTGCAAAAGTGGTTTCCTGCACCAACACAAGTGCGAAAAGTGGTTTTTCAACACTATCACAAGTGCAAAAAGTGTTTTTTCCACACTAATACAAGTGCAAAAGTGGTTTCCTGCACCAACACAAGTGCGAAAAGTGGTTTTTCAACACTAACACAAGTGCGAAAAGTGGTTTTTCAACACTAACACAAGTGCGAAAAGTGGTTTTTCAACACTAACACAAGGGCAAAAAGTGTTTTTTCCACACTAATACAAGTGCAAAAGTGGTTTCCTGCACCAACACAAGTGCGAAAAGTGGTTTTGCAACACTAACACAAGTGCGAAAAGTGGTTTTTCAACACTAACACAAGTGCGAAAAGTGTTTTTTCCATACTAATACAAGTGCAAAAGTGGTTTTTCCACACTAATACAAGTGCAAAAGTGGTTTCCTGCACCAACACAAGTGCGAAAAGTGTTTTTTCCACAATAATACAAGTGCAAAAGTGGTTTCCTGCACCAACACAAGTGCGAAAAGTGTTTTTTCAACACTAACACAAGTGCGAAAAGTGGTTTTTCAACACTAACACAAGTGCGAAAAGTGTTTTTTCCATACTAATACAAGTGCAAAAGTGGTTTTTCCACACTAACACAAGTGCGAAAAGTGGTTTTTCAACACTAACACAAGTGCGAAAGTGGTTTCCTGCACCAACACAAGTGCGAAAAGTGGTTTTTCAACACTAACACAAGTGCGAGAAGTGGTTTTTCAACACTAACACAAGTGCGAAAAGTGGTTTTTCAACACTAACACAAGTGCAAAAAGTGTTTTTTCCACACTAATACAAGTGCAAAAGTGGTTTCCTGCACCAACACAAGTGCGAAAAGTGGTTTTTCAACACTAACACAAGTGCGAAAAGTGGTTTTTCAACACTAACACAAGTGCGAAAAGTGGTTTTTCCACACTAATACAAGTGCAAAAGTGGTTTCCTGCACCAACACAAGTGCGAAAAGTGGTTTTTCAACACTAACACAAGTGCGAAAAGTGGTTTTTCAACACTAACACAAGGGCAAAAAGTGTTTTTTCCACACTAATACAAGTGCAAAAGTGGTTTCCTGCACCAACACAAGTGCGAAAAGTGGTTTTGCAACACTAACACAAGTGCGAAAAGTGGTTTTTCAACACTAACACAAGTGCGAAAAGTGTTTTTTCCATACTAATACAAGTGCAAAAGTGGTTTTTCCACACTAATACAAGTGCAAAAGTGGTTTCCTGCACCAACACAAGTGCGAAAAGTGGTTTTTCAACACTATCACAAGTGCAAAAAGTGTTTTTTCCACACTAATACAAGTGCAAAAGTGGTTTCCTGCACCAACACAAGTGCGAAAAGTGGTTTTGCAACACTAACACAAGTGCGAAAAGTGGTTTTTCAACACTAACACAAGTGCGAAAAGTGTTTTTTCCACACTAATACAAGTGCAAAAGTGGTTCCCTGCACCAACACATGTGCGAAAAGTGGTTTTTCAACACTAACACAAGTGCGAAAAGTGGTTTTTCAACACTAACACAAGTGCGAAAAGTGTTTTTTCCATACTAATACAAGTGCAAAAGTGGTTTTTCCACACTAATACAAGTGCAAAAGTGGTTTCCTGCACCAACACAAGTGCGAAAAGTGGTTTTTCAACACTATCACAAGTGCAAAAAGTGTTTTTTCCACACTAATACAAGTGCAAAAGTGGTTTCCTGCACCAACACAAGTGCGAAAAGTGGTTTTTCAACACTAACACAAGTGCGAAAAGTGGTTTTTCAACACTAACACAAGTGCGAAAAGTGGTTTTTCAACACTAACACAAGGGCAAAAAGTGTTTTTTCCACACTAATACAAGTGCAAAAGTGGTTTCCTGCACCAACACAAGTGCGAAAAGTGGTTTTGCAACACTAACACAAGTGCGAAAAGTGGTTTTTCAACACTAACACAAGTGCGAAAAGTGTTTTTTCCATACTAATACAAGTGCAAAAGTGGTTTTTCCACACTAATACAAGTGCAAAAGTGGTTTCCTGCACCAACACAAGTGCGAAAAGTGTTTTTTCCACAATAATACAAGTGCAAAAGTGGTTTCCTGCACCAACACAAGTGCGAAAAGTGTTTTTTCAACACTAACACAAGTGCGAAAAGTGGTTTTTCAACACTAACACAAGTGCGAAAAGTGGTTTTTCAACACTAATACAAGTGCGAAAAGTGGTTTTTAAACACTATCACAAGTGCAAAAGGTGTTTTTCCACACTAATACAAGTGCAAAAGTGGTTTCCTGCACCAACACAAGTGCGATAAGTGGTTTTTCAAGACTAACACAAGTGCGAAAAGTGGTTTTTCCACACTATCACAAGTGCAAAAAGTGTTTTTTCCACACTAATACAAGTGCAAAAGTGGTTTCCTGCACCAACACAAGTGCGAAAAGTGGTTTTTCAACACTATCACAAGTGCGAAAAGTGGTTTTTCAACACTAACACAAGTGCAAAAAGTGTTTTTTCCACACTAACACAAGTGCGAAAAGTGGTTTTTCAACACTATCACAAGTGCAAAAAGTGTTTTTTCCACACTAATACAAGTGGAAAAGTGGTTTTTCAACACTAACACAAGTGCGAAAAGTGGTTTTTCAACACTATCACAAGTGCGAAAAGTAGTTTTTCCACACTAATACAAGTGCAAAAGTGTTTTTTCAACACTAACACCAGTGCGAAAAGTGGTTTTTCAACACTAACACAAGTGCGAAAAGTGGTTTTTCAACACTATCACAAGTGCGAAAAGTGGTTTTTCCACACTAATACAAGTGCAAAAGTGGTTTCCTGTACCAACACAAGTGCGAAAAGTGGTTTTTCAACACTAACACAAGTGCGAAAAGTGGTTTTTCAACACTAACACAAGGGCAAAAAGTGTTTTTTCCACACTAATACAAGTGCAAAAGTGGTTTCCTGCACCAACACAAGTGCGAAAAGTGGTTTTGCAACACTAACACAAGTGCGAAAAGTGGTTTTTCAACACTAACACAAGTGCGAAAAGTGTTTTTTCCATACTAATACAAGTGCAAAAGTGGTTTTTCCACACTAATACAAGTGCAAAAGTGGTTTCCTGCACCAACACAAGTGCGAAAAGTGGTTTTTCAACACTATCACAAGTGCAAAAAGTGTTTTTTCCACACTAATACAAGTGCAAAAGTGGTTTCCTGCACCAACACAAGTGCGAAAAGTGGTTTTTCAACACTAACACAAGTGCGAAAAGTGGTTTTTCAACACTAACACAAGTGCAAAAAGTGGTTTTTCAACACTAACACAAGTGCAAAAAGTGTTTTTTCCACACTAATACAAGTGCAAAAGTGGTTTCCTGCACCAACACAAGTGCGAAAAGTGGTTTTTCAACACTAACACAAGTGCGAAAAGTGGTTTTTCAACACTAACACAAGTGCAAAAAGTGGTTTTTCCACACTAATACAAGTGCAAAAGTGGTTTCCTGCACCAACACAAGTGCGAAAAGTGGTTTTTCAACACTAACACAAGTGCGAAAAGTGGTTTTTCAACACTAACACAAGTGCGAAAAGTGTTTTTGCCACACTAATACAAGTGCAAAAGTGGTTTCCTGCACCAACACACGTGCGAAAAGTGGTTTTTCAACACTAACACAAGTGCGAAAAGTGGTTTTTCAACACTAACACAAGTGCGAAAAGTGGTTTTTCAACACTAACACAAGTGCGAAAAGTGGATTTTCCACACTAATACAAGTGCAAAAGTGGTTTCCTGCACGAACACAAGTGCAAAAAGTGGTTTTTCAACACTAACACAAGTGCGAAAAGTGGTTTTTCAACACTATCACAAGTGCAAAAAGTGGTTTTTCAACACTAACACAAGTGCGAAAAGTGGTTTTTCAACACTAACACAAGTGCGAAAAGTGTTTTTTCCATACTAATACAAGTGCAAAAGTGGTTTTCCACACTAATACAAGTGCAAAAGTGGTTTCCTGCACCAACACAAGTGCGAAAAGTGGTTTTTCAACACTATCACAAGTGCAAAAAGTGTTTTTTCCACACTAATACAAGTGCAAAAGTGGTTTCCTGCACCAACACAAGTGCGAAAAGTGGTTTTTCAACACTAACACAAGTGCGAAAAGTGGTTTTTCAACACTAACACAAGTGCAAAAAGTGGTTTTTCAACACTAACACAAGTGCAAAAAGTGTTTTTTCCACACTAATACAAGTGCAAAAGTGGTTTCCTGCACCAACACAAGTGCGAAAAGTGGTTTTTCAACACTAACACAAGTGCAAAAAGTGGTTTTTCAACACTAACACAAGTGCAAAAAGTGTTTTTTCCACACTAATACAAGTGCAAAAGTGGTTTCCTGCACCAACACAAGTGCGAAAAGTGGTTTTTCAACACTAACACAAGTGCGAAAAGTGGTTTTTCAACACTAACACAAGGGCAAAAAGTGTTTTTTCCACACTAATACAAGTGCAAAAGTGGTTTCCTGCACCAACACAAGTGCAAAAAGTGGTTTTGCAACACTAACACAAGTGCGAAAAGTGGTTTTTCAACACTAACACAAGTGCGAAAAGTGTTTTTTCCACACTAATACAAGTGCAAAAGTGGTTCCCTGCACCAACACATGTGCGAAAAGTGGTTTTTCAACACTAACACAAGTGCGAAAAGTGGTTTTTCAACACTAACACAAGTGCGAAAAGTGTTTTTTCCATACTAATACAAGTGCAAAAGTGGTTTTTCCACACTAATACAAGTGCAAAAGTGGTTTCCTGCACCAACACAAGTGCGAAAAGTGGTTTTTCAACACTATCACAAGTGCAAAAAGTGTTTTTCCACACTAATACAAGTGCAAAAGTGGTTTCCTGCACCAACACAAGTGCGAAAAGTGGTTTTTCAACACTAACACAAGTGCGAAAAGTGGTTTTTCAACACTAACACAAGTGCGAAAAGTGGTTTTTCAACACTAACACAAGTGCAAAAAGTGTTTTTTCCACACTAATACAAGTGCAAAAGTGGTTTCCTGCACCAACACAAGTGCGAAAA
The DNA here is from genome assembly GCF_964187855.1 of Myxine glutinosa. Lineage (NCBI taxonomy): Eukaryota > Metazoa > Chordata > Myxini > Myxiniformes > Myxinidae > Myxine > Myxine glutinosa. The sequence continues at coordinate 59,529 of NW_027616432.1, read as the reverse complement.
GTGGTTTTTCAACACTAACACAAGTGCGAAAAGTGGTTTTTCAACACTAACACAAGTGCGAAAAGTGGTTTTTCCACACTAATACAAGTGCAAAAGTGGTTTCCTGCACCAACACAAGTGCGAAAAGTGGTTTTTCAACACTAACACAAGTGCGAAAAGTGGTTTTTCAACACTAACACAAGGGCAAAAAGTGTTTTTTCCACACTAATACAAGTGCAAAAGTGGTTTCCTGCACCAACACAAGTGCGAAAAGTGGTTTTGCAACACTAACACAAGTGCGAAAAGTGGTTTTTCAACACTAACACAAGTGCGAAAAGTGTTTTTTCCATACTAATACAAGTGCAAAAGTGGTTTTTCCACACTAATACAAGTGCAAAAGTGGTTTCCTGCACCAACACAAGTGCGAAAAGTGGTTTTTCAACACTATCACAAGTGCAAAAAGTGTTTTTTCCACACTAATACAAGTGCAAAAGTGGTTTCCTGCACCAACACAAGTGCGAAAAGTGGTTTTGCAACACTAACACAAGTGCGAAAAGTGGTTTTTCAACACTAACACAAGTGCGAAAAGTGTTTTTTCCACACTAATACAAGTGCAAAAGTGGTTCCCTGCACCAACACATGTGCGAAAAGTGGTTTTTCAACACTAACACAAGTGCGAAAAGTGGTTTTTCAACACTAACACAAGTGCGAAAAGTGTTTTTTCCATACTAATACAAGTGCAAAAGTGGTTTTTCCACACTAATACAAGTGCAAAAGTGGTTTCCTGCACCAACACAAGTGCGAAAAGTGGTTTTTCAACACTATCACAAGTGCAAAAAGTGTTTTTTCCACACTAATACAAGTGCAAAAGTGGTTTCCTGCACCAACACAAGTGCGAAAAGTGGTTTTTCAACACTAACACAAGTGCGAAAAGTGGTTTTTCAACACTAACACAAGTGCGAAAAGTGGTTTTTCAACACTAACACAAGGGCAAAAAGTGTTTTTTCCACACTAATACAAGTGCAAAAGTGGTTTCCTGCACCAACACAAGTGCGAAAAGTGGTTTTGCAACACTAACACAAGTGCGAAAAGTGGTTTTTCAACACTAACACAAGTGCGAAAAGTGTTTTTTCCATACTAATACAAGTGCAAAAGTGGTTTTTCCACACTAATACAAGTGCAAAAGTGGTTTCCTGCACCAACACAAGTGCGAAAAGTGTTTTTTCCACAATAATACAAGTGCAAAAGTGGTTTCCTGCACCAACACAAGTGCGAAAAGTGTTTTTTCAACACTAACACAAGTGCGAAAAGTGGTTTTTCAACACTAACACAAGTGCGAAAAGTGGTTTTTCAACACTAATACAAGTGCGAAAAGTGGTTTTTAAACACTATCACAAGTGCAAAAGGTGTTTTTCCACACTAATACAAGTGCAAAAGTGGTTTCCTGCACCAACACAAGTGCGATAAGTGGTTTTTCAAGACTAACACAAGTGCGAAAAGTGGTTTTTCCACACTATCACAAGTGCAAAAAGTGTTTTTTCCACACTAATACAAGTGCAAAAGTGGTTTCCTGCACCAACACAAGTGCGAAAAGTGGTTTTTCAACACTATCACAAGTGCGAAAAGTGGTTTTTCAACACTAACACAAGTGCAAAAAGTGTTTTTTCCACACTAACACAAGTGCGAAAAGTGGTTTTTCAACACTATCACAAGTGCAAAAAGTGTTTTTTCCACACTAATACAAGTGGAAAAGTGGTTTTTCAACACTAACACAAGTGCGAAAAGTGGTTTTTCAACACTATCACAAGTGCGAAAAGTAGTTTTTCCACACTAATACAAGTGCAAAAGTGTTTTTTCAACACTAACACCAGTGCGAAAAGTGGTTTTTCAACACTAACACAAGTGCGAAAAGTGGTTTTTCAACACTATCACAAGTGCAAAAAGTGTTTTTTCCACACTAATACAAGTGCAAAAGTGGTTTCCTGCACCAACACAAGTGCGAAAAGTGGTTTTTCAACACTAACACAAGTGCGAAAAGTGGTTTTTTAACACTAACACAAGTGCGAAAAGTGGTTTTTCAACACTAACACAAGTGCAAAAAGTGTTTTTTCCACACTAATACAAGTGCAAAAGTGGTTTCCTGCACCAACACAAGTGCGAAAAGTGGTTTTTCAACACTAACACAAGTGCGAAAAGTGGTTTTTCAACACTAACACAAGTGCGAAAAGTGTTTTTTCCACACTAATACAAGTGCAAAAGTGGTTTCCTGCACCAACAGAAGTGCGAAAAGTGGTTTTTCAACACTAACACAAGTGCGAAAAGTGGTTTTTCAACACTAACACAAGTGCGAAAAGTGGTTTTTCAACACTAACACAAGTGCGAAAAGTGGTTTTTCAACACTAACACAAGTGCGAAAAGTGGGTTTTCAACACTAACACAAGTGCGAAAAGTGGGTTTTCCACACTAATACAAGTGCAAAAGTGGTTTCCTGCACCAACACAAGTGCAAAAAGTGGTTTTTCAACACTAACACAAGTGCGAAAAGTGGTTTTTCAACACTATCACAAGTGCAAAAAGTGGTTTTTCAACACTAACACAAGTGCGAAAAGTGGTTTCCTGCACCAACACAAGTGCGAAAAGTGTTTTTTCCACAATAATACAAGTGCAAAAGTGGTTTCCTGCACCAACACAAGTGCGAAAAGTGTTTTTTCAACACTAACACAAGTGCGAAAAGTGGTTTTTCAACACTAACACAAGTGCGAAAAGTGGTTTTTCAACACTAATACAAGTGCGAAAAGTGGTTTTTAAACACTATCACAAGTGCAAAAGGTGTTTTTCCACACTAATACAAGTGCAAAAGTGGTTTCCTGCACCAACACAAGTGCGATAAGTGGTTTTTCAAGACTAACACAAGTGCGAAAAGTGGTTTTTCCACACTATCACAAGTGCAAAAAGTGTTTTTTCCACACTAATACAAGTGCAAAAGTGGTTTCCTGCACCAACACAAGTGCGAAAAGTGGTTTTTCAACACTATCACAAGTGCGAAAAGTGGTTTTTCAACACTAACACAAGTGCAAAAAGTGTTTTTTCCACACTAACACAAGTGCGAAAAGTGGTTTTTCAACACTATCACAAGTGCAAAAAGTGTTTTTTCCACACTAATACAAGTGGAAAAGTGGTTTTTCAACACTAACACAAGTGCGAAAAGTGGTTTTTCAACACTATCACAAGTGCGAAAAGTAGTTTTTCCACACTAATACAAGTGCAAAAGTGTTTTTTCAACACTAACACCAGTGCGAAAAGTGGTTTTTCAACACTAACACAAGAGCGAAAAGTGGTTTTTCAACACTATCACAAGTGCAAAAAGTGGATTTTCAACACTATCACAAGTGCAAAAAGTGTTTTTTCCACACTAATACACGTGCAAAAGTGGTTTCCTGCACCAACACAAGTGCGAAAAGTGGTTTTTCAACACTAACACAAGTGCGAAAAGTGGTTTTTCAACACTATCACAAGTGCAAAAAGTGTTTTTTCCACACTAATACAAGTGCAAAAGTGGTTTCCTGCACCAACACAAGTGCGAAAAGTGGTTTTTCAACACTAACACAAGTGCGAAAAGTGGTTTTTCAACACTAACACAAGTGCGAAAAGTGTCTTTTCCACACTAATACAAGTGCAGAAGTGGTTTCCTGCACCAACACAAGTGCGAAAAGTGGTTTTTCAACACTAACACAAGTGCGAAAAGTGGTTTTTCAACACTAACACAAGTGCAAAAAGTGGTTTTTCAACACTAACACAAATGCGAAAAGTGGTTTTTCCACACTAATACAAGTGCAAAAGTGGTTTCCTGCACCAACACAAGTGCGAAAAGTGGTTTTTCAACACTAACACAAGTGCGAAAAGTGGTTTTTCAACACTATCACAAGTGCGAAAAGTGGTTTTTCAACACTATCACAAGTGCAAAAAGTGTTTTTTCCACACTAATACAAGTGCAAAAGTGGTTTCCTGCACCAACACAAGTGCGAAAAGTGTTTTTTCAACACTAATACAAGTGCGAAAAGTGGTTTTTCAACACTAACACAAGGGCAAAAAGTGTTTTTTCCACACTAATACAAGTGCAAAAGTGGTTTCCTGCACCAACACAAGTGCGAAAAGTGGTTTTGCAACACTAACACAAGTGCGAAAAGTGGTTTTTCAACACTAACACAAGTGCGAAAAGTGTTTTTTCCACACTAATACAAGTGCAAAAGTGGTTCCCTGCACCAACACAAGTGCGAAAAGTGGTTTTTCAACACTATCACAAGTGCAAAAAGTGTTTTTTCCACACTAATACAAGTGCAAAAGTGGTTTCCTGCACCAACACAAGTGCGAAAAGTGGTTTTTCAACACTAACACAAGTGCGAAAAGTGGTTTTTCAACACTAACACAAGTGCGAAAAGTGGTTTTTCAACACTAACACAAGTGCAAAAAGTGTTTTTTCCACACTAATACAAGTGCAAAAGTGGTTTCCTGCACCAACACAAGTGCGAAAAGTGGTTTTTCAACACTAACACAAGTGCGAAAAGTGGTTTTTCAACACTAACACAAGTGCGAAAAGTGGTTTTTCCACACTAATACAAGTGCAAAAGTGGTTTCCTGCACCAACACAAGTGCGAAAAGTGGTTTTTCAACACTAACACAAGTGCGAAAAGTGGTTTTTCAACACTAACACAAGGGCAAAAAGTGTTTTTTCCACACTAATACAAGTGCAAAAGTGGTTTCCTGCACCAACACAAGTGCGAAAAGTGGTTTTGCAACACTAACACAAGTGCGAAAAGTGGTTTTTCAACACTATCACAAGTGCAAAAAGTGTTTTTTCCACACTAATACAAGTGCAAAAGTGGTTTCCTGCACCAACACAAGTGCGAAAAGTGGTTTTTCAACACTAACACAAGTGCGAAAAGTGGTTTTTCAACACTAACACAAGTGCGAAAAGTGTCTTTTCCACACTAATACAAGTGCAGAAGTGGTTTCCTGCACCAACACAAGTGCGAAAAGTGGTTTTTCAACACTAACACAAGTGCGAAAAGTGGTTTTTCAACACTAACACAAGTGCAAAAAGTGGTTTTTCAACACTAACACAAATGCGAAAAGTGGTTTTTCCACACTAATACAAGTGCAAAAGTGGTTTCCTGCACCAACACAAGTGCGAAAAGTGGTTTTTCAACACTAACACAAGTGCGAAAAGTGGTTTTTCAACACTATCACAAGTGCGAAAAGTGGTTTTTCAACACTATCACAAGTGCAAAAAGTGTTTTTTCCACACTAATACAAGTGCAAAAGTGGTTTCCTGCACCAACACAAGTGCGAAAAGTGTTTTTTCAACACTAATACAAGTGCGAAAAGTGGTTTTTCAACACTAACACAAGGGCAAAAAGTGTTTTTTCCACACTAATACAAGTGCAAAAGTGGTTTCCTGCACCAACACAAGTGCGAAAAGTGGTTTTGCAACACTAACACAAGTGCGAAAAGTGGTTTTTCAACACTAACACAAGTGCGAAAAGTGTTTTTTCCACACTAATACAAGTGCAAAAGTGGTTCCCTGCACCAACACAAGTGCGAAAAGTGGTTTTTCAACACTATCACAAGTGCAAAAAGTGTTTTTTCCACACTAATACAAGTGCAAAAGTGGTTTCCTGCACCAACACAAGTGCGAAAAGTGGTTTTTCAACACTAACACAAGTGCGAAAAGTGGTTTTTCAACACTAACACAAGTGCGAAAAGTGGTTTTTCAACACTAACACAAGTGCAAAAAGTGTTTTTTCCACACTAATACAAGTGCAAAAGTGGTTTCCTGCACCAACACAAGTGCGAAAAGTGGTTTTTCAACACTAACACAAGTGCGAAAAGTGGTTTTTCAACACTAACACAAGTGCGAAAAGTGGTTTTTCCACACTAATACAAGTGCAAAAGTGGTTTCCTGCACCAACACAAGTGCGAAAAGTGGTTTTTCAACACTAACACAAGTGCGAAAAGTGGTTTTTCCACACTAATACAAGTGCAAAAGTGGTTTCCTGCACCAACACAAGTGCGAAAAGTGGTTTTTCAACACTAACACAAGTGCGAAAAGTGGTTTTTCAACACTAACACAAGGGCAAAAAGTGTTTTTTCCACACTAATACAAGTGCAAAAGTGGTTTCCTGCACCAACACAAGTGCAAAAAGTGGTTTTGCAACACTAACACAAGTGCGAAAAGTGGTTTTTCAACACTAACACAAGTGCGAAAAGTGTTTTTTCCACACTAATACAAGTGCAAAAGTGGTTCCCTGCACCAACACATGTGCGAAAAGTGGTTTTTCAACACTAACACAAGTGCGAAAAGTGGTTTTTCAACACTAACACAAGTGCGAAAAGTGTTTTTTCCATACTAATACAAGTGCAAAAGTGGTTTTTCCACACTAATACAAGTGCAAAAGTGGTTTCCTGCACCAACACAAGTGCGAAAAGTGGTTTTTCAACACTATCACAAGTGCAAAAAGTGTTTTTCCACACTAATACAAGTGCAAAAGTGGTTTCCTGCACCAACACAAGTGCGAAAAGTGGTTTTTCAACACTAACACAAGTGCGAAAAGTGGTTTTTCAACACTAACACAAGTGCGAAAAGTGGTTTTTCAACACTAACACAAGTGCAAAAAGTGTTTTTTCCACACTAATACAAGTGCAAAAGTGGTTTCCTGCACCAACACAAGTGCGAAAAGTGGTTTTTCAACACTAACACAAGTGCGAAAAGTGGTTTTTCAACACTAACACAAGTGCGAAAAGTGGTTTTTCCACACTAATACAAGTGCAAAAGTGGTTTCCTGCACCAACACAAGTGCGAAAAGTGGTTTTTCAACACTAACACAAGTGCGAAAAGTGGTTTTTCAACACTAACACAAGGGCAAAAAGTGTTTTTTCCACACTAATACAAGTGCAAAAGTGGTTTCCTGCACCAACACAAGTGCGAAAAGTGGTTTTGCAACACTAACACAAGTGCGAAAAGTGGTTTTTCAACACTAACACAAGTGCGAAAAGTGTTTTTTCCATACTAATACAAGTGCAAAAGTGGTTTTTCCACACTAATACAAGTGCAAAAGTGGTTTCCTGCACCAACACAAGTGCGAAAAGTGGTTTTTCAACACTAACACAAGTGCGAAAAGTGGTTTTTCAACACTATCACAAGTGCGAAAAGTGGTTTTTCAACACTATCACAAGTGCAAAAAGTGTTTTTTCCACACTAATACAAGTGCAAAAGTGGTTTCCTGCACCAACACAAGTGCGAAAAGTGTTTTTTCAACACTAATACAAGTGCGAAAAGTGGTTTTTCAACACTAACACAAGGGCAAAAAGTGTTTTTTCCACACTAATACAAGTGCAAAAGTGGTTTCCTGCACCAACACAAGTGCGAAAAGTGGTTTTGCAACACTAACACAAGTGCGAAAAGTGGTTTTTCAACACTAACACAAGTGCGAAAAGTGTTTTTTCCACACTAATACAAGTGCAAAAGTGGTTCCCTGCACCAACACAAGTGCGAAAAGTGGTTTTTCAACACTATCACAAGTGCAAAAAGTGTTTTTTCCACACTAATACAAGTGCAAAAGTGGTTTCCTGCACCAACACAAGTGCGAAAAGTGGTTTTTCAACACTAACACAAGTGCGAAAAGTGGTTTTTCAACACTAACACAAGTGCGAAAAGTGGTTTTTCAACACTAACACAAGTGCAAAAAGTGTTTTTTCCACACTAATACAAGTGCAAAAGTGGTTTCCTGCACCAACACAAGTGCGAAAAGTGGTTTTTCAACACTAACACAAGTGCGAAAAGTGGTTTTTCAACACTAACACAAGTGCGAAAAGTGGTTTTTCCACACTAATACAAGTGCAAAAGTGGTTTCCTGCACCAACACAAGTGCGAAAAGTGGTTTTTCAACACTAACACAAGTGCGAAAAGTGGTTTTTCCACACTAATACAAGTGCAAAAGTGGTTTCCTGCACCAACACAAGTGCGAAAAGTGGTTTTTCAACACTAACACAAGTGCGAAAAGTGGTTTTTCAACACTAACACAAGGGCAAAAAGTGTTTTTTCCACACTAATACAAGTGCAAAAGTGGTTTCCTGCACCAACACAAGTGCAAAAAGTGGTTTTGCAACACTAACACAAGTGCGAAAAGTGGTTTTTCAACACTAACACAAGTGCGAAAAGTGTTTTTTCCACACTAATACAAGTGCAAAAGTGGTTCCCTGCACCAACACATGTGCGAAAAGTGGTTTTTCAACACTAACACAAGTGCGAAAAGTGGTTTTTCAACACTAACACAAGTGCGAAAAGTGTTTTTTCCATACTAATACAAGTGCAAAAGTGGTTTTTCCACACTAATACAAGTGCAAAAGTGGTTTCCTGCACCAACACAAGTGCGAAAAGTGGTTTTTCAACACTATCACAAGTGCAAAAAGTGTTTTTCCACACTAATACAAGTGCAAAAGTGGTTTCCTGCACCAACACAAGTGCGAAAAGTGGTTTTTCAACACTAACACAAGTGCGAAAAGTGGTTTTTCAACACTAACACAAGTGCGAAAAGTGGTTTTTCAACACTAACACAAGTGCAAAAAGTGTTTTTTCCACACTAATACAAGTGCAAAAGTGGTTTCCTGCACCAACACAAGTGCGAAAAGTGGTTTTTCAACACTAACACAAGTGCGAAAAGTGGTTTTTCAACACTAACACAAGTGCGAAAAGTGGTTTTTCCACACTAATACAAGTGCAAAAGTGGTTTCCTGCACCAACACAAGTGCGAAAAGTGGTTTTTCAACACTAACACAAGTGCGAAAAGTGGTTTTTCAACACTAACACAAGGGCAAAAAGTGTTTTTTCCACACTAATACAAGTGCAAAAGTGGTTTCCTGCACCAACACAAGTGCGAAAAGTGGTTTTGCAACACTAACACAAGTGCGAAAAGTGGTTTTTCAACACTAACACAAGTGCGAAAAGTGTTTTTTCCATACTAATACAAGTGCAAAAGTGGTTTTTCCACACTAATACAAGTGCAAAAGTGGTTTCCTGCACCAACACAAGTGCGAAAAGTGGTTTTTCAACACTATCACAAGTGCAAAAAGTGTTTTTTCCACACTAATACAAGTGCAAAAGTGGTTTCCTGCACCAACACAAGTGCGAAAAGTGGTTTTGCAACACTAACACAAGTGCGAAAAGTGGTTTTTCAACACTAACACAAGTGCGAAAAGTGTTTTTTCCACACTAATACAAGTGCAAAAGTGGTTCCCTGCACCAACACATGTGCGAAAAGTGGTTTTTCAACACTAACACAAGTGCGAAAAGTGGTTTTTCAACACTAACACAAGTGCGAAAAGTGTTTTTTCCATACTAATACAAGTGCAAAAGTGGTTTTTCCACACTAATACAAGTGCAAAAGTGGTTTCCTGCACCAACACAAGTGCGAAAAGTGGTTTTTCAACACTATCACAAGTGCAAAAAGTGTTTTTTCCACACTAATACAAGTGCAAAAGTGGTTTCCTGCACCAACACAAGTGCGAAAAGTGGTTTTTCAACACTAACACAAGTGCGAAAAGTGGTTTTTCAACACTAACACAAGTGCGAAAAGTGGTTTTTCAACACTAACACAAGGGCAAAAAGTGTTTTTTCCACACTAATACAAGTGCAAAAGTGGTTTCCTGCACCAACACAAGTGCGAAAAGTGGTTTTGCAACACTAACACAAGTGCGAAAAGTGGTTTTTCAACACTAACACAAGTGCGAAAAGTGTTTTTTCCATACTAATACAAGTGCAAAAGTGGTTTTTCCACACTAATACAAGTGCAAAAGTGGTTTCCTGCACCAACACAAGTGCGAAAAGTGTTTTTTCCACAATAATACAAGTGCAAAAGTGGTTTCCTGCACCAACACAAGTGCGAAAAGTGTTTTTTCAACACTAACACAAGTGCGAAAAGTGGTTTTTCAACACTAACACAAGTGCGAAAAGTGTTTTTTCCATACTAATACAAGTGCAAAAGTGGTTTTTCCACACTAACACAAGTGCGAAAAGTGGTTTTTCAACACTAACACAAGTGCGAAAGTGGTTTCCTGCACCAACACAAGTGCGAAAAGTGGTTTTTCAACACTAACACAAGTGCGAGAAGTGGTTTTTCAACACTAACACAAGTGCGAAAAGTGGTTTTTCAACACTAACACAAGTGCAAAAAGTGTTTTTTCCACACTAATACAAGTGCAAAAGTGGTTTCCTGCACCAACACAAGTGCGAAAAGTGGTTTTTCAACACTAACACAAGTGCGAAAAGTGGTTTTTCAACACTAACACAAGTGCGAAAAGTGGTTTTTCCACACTAATACAAGTGCAAAAGTGGTTTCCTGCACCAACACAAGTGCGAAAAGTGGTTTTTCAACACTAACACAAGTGCGAAAAGTGGTTTTTCAACACTAACACAAGGGCAAAAAGTGTTTTTTCCACACTAATACAAGTGCAAAAGTGGTTTCCTGCACCAACACAAGTGCGAAAAGTGGTTTTGCAACACTAACACAAGTGCGAAAAGTGGTTTTTCAACACTAACACAAGTGCGAAAAGTGTTTTTTCCATACTAATACAAGTGCAAAAGTGGTTTTTCCACACTAATACAAGTGCAAAAGTGGTTTCCTGCACCAACACAAGTGCGAAAAGTGGTTTTTCAACACTATCACAAGTGCAAAAAGTGTTTTTTCCACACTAATACAAGTGCAAAAGTGGTTTCCTGCACCAACACAAGTGCGAAAAGTGGTTTTGCAACACTAACACAAGTGCGAAAAGTGGTTTTTCAACACTAACACAAGTGCGAAAAGTGTTTTTTCCACACTAATACAAGTGCAAAAGTGGTTCCCTGCACCAACACATGTGCGAAAAGTGGTTTTTCAACACTAACACAAGTGCGAAAAGTGGTTTTTCAACACTAACACAAGTGCGAAAAGTGTTTTTTCCATACTAATACAAGTGCAAAAGTGGTTTTTCCACACTAATACAAGTGCAAAAGTGGTTTCCTGCACCAACACAAGTGCGAAAAGTGGTTTTTCAACACTATCACAAGTGCAAAAAGTGTTTTTTCCACACTAATACAAGTGCAAAAGTGGTTTCCTGCACCAACACAAGTGCGAAAAGTGGTTTTTCAACACTAACACAAGTGCGAAAAGTGGTTTTTCAACACTAACACAAGTGCGAAAAGTGGTTTTTCAACACTAACACAAGGGCAAAAAGTGTTTTTTCCACACTAATACAAGTGCAAAAGTGGTTTCCTGCACCAACACAAGTGCGAAAAGTGGTTTTGCAACACTAACACAAGTGCGAAAAGTGGTTTTTCAACACTAACACAAGTGCGAAAAGTGTTTTTTCCATACTAATACAAGTGCAAAAGTGGTTTTTCCACACTAATACAAGTGCAAAAGTGGTTTCCTGCACCAACACAAGTGCGAAAAGTGTTTTTTCCACAATAATACAAGTGCAAAAGTGGTTTCCTGCACCAACACAAGTGCGAAAAGTGTTTTTTCAACACTAACACAAGTGCGAAAAGTGGTTTTTCAACACTAACACAAGTGCGAAAAGTGGTTTTTCAACACTAATACAAGTGCGAAAAGTGGTTTTTAAACACTATCACAAGTGCAAAAGGTGTTTTTCCACACTAATACAAGTGCAAAAGTGGTTTCCTGCACCAACACAAGTGCGATAAGTGGTTTTTCAAGACTAACACAAGTGCGAAAAGTGGTTTTTCCACACTATCACAAGTGCAAAAAGTGTTTTTTCCACACTAATACAAGTGCAAAAGTGGTTTCCTGCACCAACACAAGTGCGAAAAGTGGTTTTTCAACACTATCACAAGTGCGAAAAGTGGTTTTTCAACACTAACACAAGTGCAAAAAGTGTTTTTTCCACACTAACACAAGTGCGAAAAGTGGTTTTTCAACACTATCACAAGTGCAAAAAGTGTTTTTTCCACACTAATACAAGTGGAAAAGTGGTTTTTCAACACTAACACAAGTGCGAAAAGTGGTTTTTCAACACTATCACAAGTGCGAAAAGTAGTTTTTCCACACTAATACAAGTGCAAAAGTGTTTTTTCAACACTAACACCAGTGCGAAAAGTGGTTTTTCAACACTAACACAAGTGCGAAAAGTGGTTTTTCAACACTATCACAAGTGCGAAAAGTGGTTTTTCCACACTAATACAAGTGCAAAAGTGGTTTCCTGTACCAACACAAGTGCGAAAAGTGGTTTTTCAACACTAACACAAGTGCGAAAAGTGGTTTTTCAACACTAACACAAGGGCAAAAAGTGTTTTTTCCACACTAATACAAGTGCAAAAGTGGTTTCCTGCACCAACACAAGTGCGAAAAGTGGTTTTGCAACACTAACACAAGTGCGAAAAGTGGTTTTTCAACACTAACACAAGTGCGAAAAGTGTTTTTTCCATACTAATACAAGTGCAAAAGTGGTTTTTCCACACTAATACAAGTGCAAAAGTGGTTTCCTGCACCAACACAAGTGCGAAAAGTGGTTTTTCAACACTATCACAAGTGCAAAAAGTGTTTTTTCCACACTAATACAAGTGCAAAAGTGGTTTCCTGCACCAACACAAGTGCGAAAAGTGGTTTTTCAACACTAACACAAGTGCGAAAAGTGGTTTTTCAACACTAACACAAGTGCAAAAAGTGGTTTTTCAACACTAACACAAGTGCAAAAAGTGTTTTTTCCACACTAATACAAGTGCAAAAGTGGTTTCCTGCACCAACACAAGTGCGAAAAGTGGTTTTTCAACACTAACACAAGTGCGAAAAGTGGTTTTTCAACACTAACACAAGTGCAAAAAGTGGTTTTTCCACACTAATACAAGTGCAAAAGTGGTTTCCTGCACCAACACAAGTGCGAAAAGTGGTTTTTCAACACTAACACAAGTGCGAAAAGTGGTTTTTCAACACTAACACAAGTGCGAAAAGTGTTTTTGCCACACTAATACAAGTGCAAAAGTGGTTTCCTGCACCAACACACGTGCGAAAAGTGGTTTTTCAACACTAACACAAGTGCGAAAAGTGGTTTTTCAACACTAACACAAGTGCGAAAAGTGGTTTTTCAACACTAACACAAGTGCGAAAAGTGGATTTTCCACACTAATACAAGTGCAAAAGTGGTTTCCTGCACGAACACAAGTGCAAAAAGTGGTTTTTCAACACTAACACAAGTGCGAAAAGTGGTTTTTCAACACTATCACAAGTGCAAAAAGTGGTTTTTCAACACTAACACAAGTGCGAAAAGTGGTTTTTCAACACTAACACAAGTGCGAAAAGTGTTTTTTCCATACTAATACAAGTGCAAAAGTGGTTTTCCACACTAATACAAGTGCAAAAGTGGTTTCCTGCACCAACACAAGTGCGAAAAGTGGTTTTTCAACACTATCACAAGTGCAAAAAGTGTTTTTTCCACACTAATACAAGTGCAAAAGTGGTTTCCTGCACCAACACAAGTGCGAAAAGTGGTTTTTCAACACTAACACAAGTGCGAAAAGTGGTTTTTCAACACTAACACAAGTGCAAAAAGTGGTTTTTCAACACTAACACAAGTGCAAAAAGTGTTTTTTCCACACTAATACAAGTGCAAAAGTGGTTTCCTGCACCAACACAAGTGCGAAAAGTGGTTTTTCAACACTAACACAAGTGCAAAAAGTGGTTTTTCAACACTAACACAAGTGCAAAAAGTGTTTTTTCCACACTAATACAAGTGCAAAAGTGGTTTCCTGCACCAACACAAGTGCGAAAAGTGGTTTTTCAACACTAACACAAGTGCGAAAAGTGGTTTTTCAACACTAACACAAGGGCAAAAAGTGTTTTTTCCACACTAATACAAGTGCAAAAGTGGTTTCCTGCACCAACACAAGTGCAAAAAGTGGTTTTGCAACACTAACACAAGTGCGAAAAGTGGTTTTTCAACACTAACACAAGTGCGAAAAGTGTTTTTTCCACACTAATACAAGTGCAAAAGTGGTTCCCTGCACCAACACATGTGCGAAAAGTGGTTTTTCAACACTAACACAAGTGCGAAAAGTGGTTTTTCAACACTAACACAAGTGCGAAAAGTGTTTTTTCCATACTAATACAAGTGCAAAAGTGGTTTTTCCACACTAATACAAGTGCAAAAGTGGTTTCCTGCACCAACACAAGTGCGAAAAGTGGTTTTTCAACACTATCACAAGTGCAAAAAGTGTTTTTCCACACTAATACAAGTGCAAAAGTGGTTTCCTGCACCAACACAAGTGCGAAAAGTGGTTTTTCAACACTAACACAAGTGCGAAAAGTGGTTTTTCAACACTAACACAAGTGCGAAAAGTGGTTTTTCAACACTAACACAAGTGCAAAAAGTGTTTTTTCCACACTAATACAAGTGCAAAAGTGGTTTCCTGCACCAACACAAGTGCGAAAAGTGGTTTTTCAACACTAACACAAGTGCGAAAAGTGGTTTTTCAACACTAACACAAGTGCGAAAAGTGGTTTTTCCACACTAATACAAGTGCAAAAGTGGTTTCCTGCACCAACACAAGTGCGAAAAGTGGTTTTTCAACACTAACACAAGTGCGAAAAGTGGTTTTTCAACACTAACACAAGGGCAAAAAGTGTTTTTTCCACACTAATACAAGTGCAAAAGTGGTTTCCTGCACCAACACAAGTGCGAAAAGTGGTTTTGCAACACTAACACAAGTGCGAAAAGTGGTTTTTCAACACTAACACAAGTGCGAAAAGTGTTTTTTCCATACTAATACAAGTGCAAAAGTGGTTTTTCCACACTAATACAAGTGCAAAAGTGGTTTCCTGCACCAACACAAGTGCGAAAAGTGGTTTTTCAACACTATCACAAGTGCAAAAAGTGTTTTTTCCACACTAATACAAGTGCAAAAGTGGTTTCCTGCACCAACACAAGTGCGAAAAGTGGTTTTGCAACACTAACACAAGTGCGAAAAGTGGTTTTTCAACACTAACACAAGTGCGAAAAGTGTTTTTTCCACACTAATACAAGTGCAAAAGTGGTTCCCTGCACCAACACATGTGCGAAAAGTGGTTTTTCAACACTAACACAAGTGCGAAAAGTGGTTTTTCAACACTAACACAAGTGCGAAAAGTGTTTTTTCCATACTAATACAAGTGCAAAAGTGGTTTTTCCACACTAATACAAGTGCAAAAGTGGTTTCCTGCACCAACACAAGTGCGAAAAGTGGTTTTTCAACACTATCACAAGTGCAAAAAGTGTTTTTTCCACACTAATACAAGTGCAAAAGTGGTTTCCTGCACCAACACAAGTGCGAAAAGTGGTTTTTCAACACTAACACAAGTGCGAAAAGTGGTTTTTCAACACTAACACAAGTGCGAAAAGTGGTTTTTCAACACTAACACAAGGGCAAAAAGTGTTTTTTCCACACTAATACAAGTGCAAAAGTGGTTTCCTGCACCAACACAAGTGCGAAAAGTGGTTTTGCAACACTAACACAAGTGCGAAAAGTGGTTTTTCAACACTAACACAAGTGCGAAAAGTGTTTTTTCCATACTAATACAAGTGCAAAAGTGGTTTTTCCACACTAATACAAGTGCAAAAGTGGTTTCCTGCACCAACACAAGTGCGAAAAGTGTTTTTTCCACAATAATACAAGTGCAAAAGTGGTTTCCTGCACCAACACAAGTGCGAAAAGTGTTTTTTCAACACTAACACAAGTGCGAAAAGTGGTTTTTCAACACTAACACAAGTGCGAAAAGTGGTTTTTCAACACTAATACAAGTGCGAAAAGTGGTTTTTAAACACTATCACAAGTGCAAAAGGTGTTTTTCCACACTAATACAAGTGCAAAAGTGGTTTCCTGCACCAACACAAGTGCGATAAGTGGTTTTTCAAGACTAACACAAGTGCGAAAAGTGGTTTTTCCACACTATCACAAGTGCAAAAAGTGTTTTTTCCACACTAATACAAGTGCAAAAGTGGTTTCCTGCACCAACACAAGTGCGAAAAGTGGTTTTTCAACACTATCACAAGTGCGAAAAGTGGTTTTTCAACACTAACACAAGTGCAAAAAGTGTTTTTTCCACACTAACACAAGTGCGAAAAGTGGTTTTTCAACACTATCACAAGTGCAAAAAGTGTTTTTTCCACACTAATACAAGTGGAAAAGTGGTTTTTCAACACTAACACAAGTGCGAAAAGTGGTTTTTCAACACTATCACAAGTGCGAAAAGTAGTTTTTCCACACTAATACAAGTGCAAAAGTGTTTTTTCAACACTAACACCAGTGCGAAAAGTGGTTTTTCAACACTAACACAAGTGCGAAAAGTGGTTTTTCAACACTATCACAAGTGCAAAAAGTGTTTTTTCCACACTAATACAAGTGCAAAAGTGGTTTCCTGCACCAACACAAGTGCGAAAAGTGGTTTTTCAACACTAACACAAGTGCGAAAAGTGGTTTTTTAACACTAACACAAGTGCGAAAAGTGGTTTTTCAACACTAACACAAGTGCAAAAAGTGTTTTTTCCACACTAATACAAGTGCAAAAGTGGTTTCCTGCACCAACACAAGTGCGAAAAGTGGTTTTTCAACACTAACACAAGTGCGAAAAGTGGTTTTTCAACACTAACACAAGTGCGAAAAGTGTTTTTTCCACACTAATACAAGTGCAAAAGTGGTTTCCTGCACCAACAGAAGTGCGAAAAGTGGTTTTTCAACACTAACACAAGTGCGAAAAGTGGTTTTTCAACACTAACACAAGTGCGAAAAGTGGTTTTTCAACACTAACACAAGTGCGAAAAGTGGTTTTTCAACACTAACACAAGTGCGAAAAGTGGGTTTTCAACACTAACACAAGTGCGAAAAGTGGGTTTTCCACACTAATACAAGTGCAAAAGTGGTTTCCTGCACCAACACAAGTGCAAAAAGTGGTTTTTCAACACTAACACAAGTGCGAAAAGTGGTTTTTCAACACTATCACAAGTGCAAAAAGTGGTTTTTCAACACTAACACAAGTGCGAAAAGTGGTTTCCTGCACCAACACAAGTGCGAAAAGTGTTTTTTCCACAATAATACAAGTGCAAAAGTGGTTTCCTGCACCAACACAAGTGCGAAAAGTGTTTTTTCAACACTAACACAAGTGCGAAAAGTGGTTTTTCAACACTAACACAAGTGCGAAAAGTGGTTTTTCAACACTAATACAAGTGCGAAAAGTGGTTTTTAAACACTATCACAAGTGCAAAAGGTGTTTTTCCACACTAATACAAGTGCAAAAGTGGTTTCCTGCACCAACACAAGTGCGATAAGTGGTTTTTCAAGACTAACACAAGTGCGAAAAGTGGTTTTTCCACACTATCACAAGTGCAAAAAGTGTTTTTTCCACACTAATACAAGTGCAAAAGTGGTTTCCTGCACCAACACAAGTGCGAAAAGTGGTTTTTCAACACTATCACAAGTGCGAAAAGTGGTTTTTCAACACTAACACAAGTGCAAAAAGTGTTTTTTCCACACTAACACAAGTGCGAAAAGTGGTTTTTCAACACTATCACAAGTGCAAAAAGTGTTTTTTCCACACTAATACAAGTGGAAAAGTGGTTTTTCAACACTAACACAAGTGCGAAAAGTGGTTTTTCAACACTATCACAAGTGCGAAAAGTAGTTTTTCCACACTAATACAAGTGCAAAAGTGTTTTTTCAACACTAACACCAGTGCGAAAAGTGGTTTTTCAACACTAACACAAGAGCGAAAAGTGGTTTTTCAACACTATCACAAGTGCAAAAAGTGGATTTTCAACACTATCACAAGTGCAAAAAGTGTTTTTTCCACACTAATACACGTGCAAAAGTGGTTTCCTGCACCAACACAAGTGCGAAAAGTGGTTTTTCAACACTAACACAAGTGCGAAAAGTGGTTTTTCAACACTATCACAAGTGCAAAAAGTGTTTTTTCCACACTAATACAAGTGCAAAAGTGGTTTCCTGCACCAACACAAGTGCGAAAAGTGGTTTTTCAACACTAACACAAGTGCGAAAAGTGGTTTTTCAACACTAACACAAGTGCGAAAAGTGTCTTTTCCACACTAATACAAGTGCAGAAGTGGTTTCCTGCACCAACACAAGTGCGAAAAGTGGTTTTTCAACACTAACACAAGTGCGAAAAGTGGTTTTTCAACACTAACACAAGTGCAAAAAGTGGTTTTTCAACACTAACACAAATGCGAAAAGTGGTTTTTCCACACTAATACAAGTGCAAAAGTGGTTTCCTGCACCAACACAAGTGCGAAAAGTGGTTTTTCAACACTAACACAAGTGCGAAAAGTGGTTTTTCAACACTATCACAAGTGCGAAAAGTGGTTTTTCAACACTATCACAAGTGCAAAAAGTGTTTTTTCCACACTAATACAAGTGCAAAAGTGGTTTCCTGCACCAACACAAGTGCGAAAAGTGTTTTTTCAACACTAATACAAGTGCGAAAAGTGGTTTTTCAACACTAACACAAGGGCAAAAAGTGTTTTTTCCACACTAATACAAGTGCAAAAGTGGTTTCCTGCACCAACACAAGTGCGAAAAGTGGTTTTGCAACACTAACACAAGTGCGAAAAGTGGTTTTTCAACACTAACACAAGTGCGAAAAGTGTTTTTTCCACACTAATACAAGTGCAAAAGTGGTTCCCTGCACCAACACAAGTGCGAAAAGTGGTTTTTCAACACTATCACAAGTGCAAAAAGTGTTTTTTCCACACTAATACAAGTGCAAAAGTGGTTTCCTGCACCAACACAAGTGCGAAAAGTGGTTTTTCAACACTAACACAAGTGCGAAAAGTGGTTTTTCAACACTAACACAAGTGCGAAAAGTGGTTTTTCAACACTAACACAAGTGCAAAAAGTGTTTTTTCCACACTAATACAAGTGCAAAAGTGGTTTCCTGCACCAACACAAGTGCGAAAAGTGGTTTTTCAACACTAACACAAGTGCGAAAAGTGGTTTTTCAACACTAACACAAGTGCGAAAAGTGGTTTTTCCACACTAATACAAGTGCAAAAGTGGTTTCCTGCACCAACACAAGTGCGAAAAGTGGTTTTTCAACACTAACACAAGTGCGAAAAGTGGTTTTTCAACACTAACACAAGGGCAAAAAGTGTTTTTTCCACACTAATACAAGTGCAAAAGTGGTTTCCTGCACCAACACAAGTGCGAAAAGTGGTTTTGCAACACTAACACAAGTGCGAAAAGTGGTTTTTCAACACTATCACAAGTGCAAAAAGTGTTTTTTCCACACTAATACAAGTGCAAAAGTGGTTTCCTGCACCAACACAAGTGCGAAAAGTGGTTTTTCAACACTAACACAAGTGCGAAAAGTGGTTTTTCAACACTAACACAAGTGCGAAAAGTGTCTTTTCCACACTAATACAAGTGCAGAAGTGGTTTCCTGCACCAACACAAGTGCGAAAAGTGGTTTTTCAACACTAACACAAGTGCGAAAAGTGGTTTTTCAACACTAACACAAGTGCAAAAAGTGGTTTTTCAACACTAACACAAATGCGAAAAGTGGTTTTTCCACACTAATACAAGTGCAAAAGTGGTTTCCTGCACCAACACAAGTGCGAAAAGTGGTTTTTCAACACTAACACAAGTGCGAAAAGTGGTTTTTCAACACTATCACAAGTGCGAAAAGTGGTTTTTCAACACTATCACAAGTGCAAAAAGTGTTTTTTCCACACTAATACAAGTGCAAAAGTGGTTTCCTGCACCAACACAAGTGCGAAAAGTGTTTTTTCAACACTAATACAAGTGCGAAAAGTGGTTTTTCAACACTAACACAAGGGCAAAAAGTGTTTTTTCCACACTAATACAAGTGCAAAAGTGGTTTCCTGCACCAACACAAGTGCGAAAAGTGGTTTTGCAACACTAACACAAGTGCGAAAAGTGGTTTTTCAACACTAACACAAGTGCGAAAAGTGTTTTTTCCACACTAATACAAGTGCAAAAGTGGTTCCCTGCACCAACACAAGTGCGAAAAGTGGTTTTTCAACACTATCACAAGTGCAAAAAGTGTTTTTTCCACACTAATACAAGTGCAAAAGTGGTTTCCTGCACCAACACAAGTGCGAAAAGTGGTTTTTCAACACTAACACAAGTGCGAAAAGTGGTTTTTCAACACTAACACAAGTGCGAAAAGTGGTTTTTCAACACTAACACAAGTGCAAAAAGTGTTTTTTCCACACTAATACAAGTGCAAAAGTGGTTTCCTGCACCAACACAAGTGCGAAAAGTGGTTTTTCAACACTAACACAAGTGCGAAAAGTGGTTTTTCAACACTAACACAAGTGCGAAAAGTGGTTTTTCCACACTAATACAAGTGCAAAAGTGGTTTCCTGCACCAACACAAGTGCGAAAAGTGGTTTTTCAACACTAACACAAGTGCGAAAAGTGGTTTTTCCACACTAATACAAGTGCAAAAGTGGTTTCCTGCACCAACACAAGTGCGAAAAGTGGTTTTTCAACACTAACACAAGTGCGAAAAGTGGTTTTTCAACACTAACACAAGGGCAAAAAGTGTTTTTTCCACACTAATACAAGTGCAAAAGTGGTTTCCTGCACCAACACAAGTGCAAAAAGTGGTTTTGCAACACTAACACAAGTGCGAAAAGTGGTTTTTCAACACTAACACAAGTGCGAAAAGTGTTTTTTCCACACTAATACAAGTGCAAAAGTGGTTCCCTGCACCAACACATGTGCGAAAAGTGGTTTTTCAACACTAACACAAGTGCGAAAAGTGGTTTTTCAACACTAACACAAGTGCGAAAAGTGTTTTTTCCATACTAATACAAGTGCAAAAGTGGTTTTTCCACACTAATACAAGTGCAAAAGTGGTTTCCTGCACCAACACAAGTGCGAAAAGTGGTTTTTCAACACTATCACAAGTGCAAAAAGTGTTTTTCCACACTAATACAAGTGCAAAAGTGGTTTCCTGCACCAACACAAGTGCGAAAAGTGGTTTTTCAACACTAACACAAGTGCGAAAAGTGGTTTTTCAACACTAACACAAGTGCGAAAAGTGGTTTTTCAACACTAACACAAGTGCAAAAAGTGTTTTTTCCACACTAATACAAGTGCAAAAGTGGTTTCCTGCACCAACACAAGTGCGAAAAGTGGTTTTTCAACACTAACACAAGTGCGAAAAGTGGTTTTTCAACACTAACACAAGTGCGAAAAGTGGTTTTTCCACACTAATACAAGTGCAAAAGTGGTTTCCTGCACCAACACAAGTGCGAAAAGTGGTTTTTCAACACTAACACAAGTGCGAAAAGTGGTTTTTCAACACTAACACAAGGGCAAAAAGTGTTTTTTCCACACTAATACAAGTGCAAAAGTGGTTTCCTGCACCAACACAAGTGCGAAAAGTGGTTTTGCAACACTAACACAAGTGCGAAAAGTGGTTTTTCAACACTAACACAAGTGCGAAAAGTGTTTTTTCCATACTAATACAAGTGCAAAAGTGGTTTTTCCACACTAATACAAGTGCAAAAGTGGTTTCCTGCACCAACACAAGTGCGAAAAGTGGTTTTTCAACACTAACACAAGTGCGAAAAGTGGTTTTTCAACACTATCACAAGTGCGAAAAGTGGTTTTTCAACACTATCACAAGTGCAAAAAGTGTTTTTTCCACACTAATACAAGTGCAAAAGTGGTTTCCTGCACCAACACAAGTGCGAAAAGTGTTTTTTCAACACTAATACAAGTGCGAAAAGTGGTTTTTCAACACTAACACAAGGGCAAAAAGTGTTTTTTCCACACTAATACAAGTGCAAAAGTGGTTTCCTGCACCAACACAAGTGCGAAAAGTGGTTTTGCAACACTAACACAAGTGCGAAAAGTGGTTTTTCAACACTAACACAAGTGCGAAAAGTGTTTTTTCCACACTAATACAAGTGCAAAAGTGGTTCCCTGCACCAACACAAGTGCGAAAAGTGGTTTTTCAACACTATCACAAGTGCAAAAAGTGTTTTTTCCACACTAATACAAGTGCAAAAGTGGTTTCCTGCACCAACACAAGTGCGAAAAGTGGTTTTTCAACACTAACACAAGTGCGAAAAGTGGTTTTTCAACACTAACACAAGTGCGAAAAGTGGTTTTTCAACACTAACACAAGTGCAAAAAGTGTTTTTTCCACACTAATACAAGTGCAAAAGTGGTTTCCTGCACCAACACAAGTGCGAAAAGTGGTTTTTCAACACTAACACAAGTGCGAAAAGTGGTTTTTCAACACTAACACAAGTGCGAAAAGTGGTTTTTCCACACTAATACAAGTGCAAAAGTGGTTTCCTGCACCAACACAAGTGCGAAAAGTGGTTTTTCAACACTAACACAAGTGCGAAAAGTGGTTTTTCCACACTAATACAAGTGCAAAAGTGGTTTCCTGCACCAACACAAGTGCGAAAAGTGGTTTTTCAACACTAACACAAGTGCGAAAAGTGGTTTTTCAACACTAACACAAGGGCAAAAAGTGTTTTTTCCACACTAATACAAGTGCAAAAGTGGTTTCCTGCACCAACACAAGTGCAAAAAGTGGTTTTGCAACACTAACACAAGTGCGAAAAGTGGTTTTTCAACACTAACACAAGTGCGAAAAGTGTTTTTTCCACACTAATACAAGTGCAAAAGTGGTTCCCTGCACCAACACATGTGCGAAAAGTGGTTTTTCAACACTAACACAAGTGCGAAAAGTGGTTTTTCAACACTAACACAAGTGCGAAAAGTGTTTTTTCCATACTAATACAAGTGCAAAAGTGGTTTTTCCACACTAATACAAGTGCAAAAGTGGTTTCCTGCACCAACACAAGTGCGAAAAGTGGTTTTTCAACACTATCACAAGTGCAAAAAGTGTTTTTCCACACTAATACAAGTGCAAAAGTGGTTTCCTGCACCAACACAAGTGCGAAAAGTGGTTTTTCAACACTAACACAAGTGCGAAAAGTGGTTTTTCAACACTAACACAAGTGCGAAAAGTGGTTTTTCAACACTAACACAAGTGCAAAAAGTGTTTTTTCCACACTAATACAAGTGCAAAAGTGGTTTCCTGCACCAACACAAGTGCGAAAAGTGGTTTTTCAACACTAACACAAGTGCGAAAAGTGGTTTTTCAACACTAACACAAGTGCGAAAAGTGGTTTTTCCACACTAATACAAGTGCAAAAGTGGTTTCCTGCACCAACACAAGTGCGAAAAGTGGTTTTTCAACACTAACACAAGTGCGAAAAGTGGTTTTTCAACACTAACACAAGGGCAAAAAGTGTTTTTTCCACACTAATACAAGTGCAAAAGTGGTTTCCTGCACCAACACAAGTGCGAAAAGTGGTTTTGCAACACTAACACAAGTGCGAAAAGTGGTTTTTCAACACTAACACAAGTGCGAAAAGTGTTTTTTCCATACTAATACAAGTGCAAAAGTGGTTTTTCCACACTAATACAAGTGCAAAAGTGGTTTCCTGCACCAACACAAGTGCGAAAAGTGGTTTTTCAACACTATCACAAGTGCAAAAAGTGTTTTTTCCACACTAATACAAGTGCAAAAGTGGTTTCCTGCACCAACACAAGTGCGAAAAGTGGTTTTGCAACACTAACACAAGTGCGAAAAGTGGTTTTTCAACACTAACACAAGTGCGAAAAGTGTTTTTTCCACACTAATACAAGTGCAAAAGTGGTTCCCTGCACCAACACATGTGCGAAAAGTGGTTTTTCAACACTAACACAAGTGCGAAAAGTGGTTTTTCAACACTAACACAAGTGCGAAAAGTGTTTTTTCCATACTAATACAAGTGCAAAAGTGGTTTTTCCACACTAATACAAGTGCAAAAGTGGTTTCCTGCACCAACACAAGTGCGAAAAGTGGTTTTTCAACACTATCACAAGTGCAAAAAGTGTTTTTTCCACACTAATACAAGTGCAAAAGTGGTTTCCTGCACCAACACAAGTGCGAAAAGTGGTTTTTCAACACTAACACAAGTGCGAAAAGTGGTTTTTCAACACTAACACAAGTGCGAAAAGTGGTTTTTCAACACTAACACAAGGGCAAAAAGTGTTTTTTCCACACTAATACAAGTGCAAAAGTGGTTTCCTGCACCAACACAAGTGCGAAAAGTGGTTTTGCAACACTAACACAAGTGCGAAAAGTGGTTTTTCAACACTAACACAAGTGCGAAAAGTGTTTTTTCCATACTAATACAAGTGCAAAAGTGGTTTTTCCACACTAATACAAGTGCAAAAGTGGTTTCCTGCACCAACACAAGTGCGAAAAGTGTTTTTTCCACAATAATACAAGTGCAAAAGTGGTTTCCTGCACCAACACAAGTGCGAAAAGTGTTTTTTCAACACTAACACAAGTGCGAAAAGTGGTTTTTCAACACTAACACAAGTGCGAAAAGTGGTTTTTCAACACTAATACAAGTGCGAAAAGTGGTTTTTAAACACTATCACAAGTGCAAAAGGTGTTTTTCCACACTAATACAAGTGCAAAAGTGGTTTCCTGCACCAACACAAGTGCGATAAGTGGTTTTTCAAGACTAACACAAGTGCGAAAAGTGGTTTTTCCACACTATCACAAGTGCAAAAAGTGTTTTTTCCACACTAATACAAGTGCAAAAGTGGTTTCCTGCACCAACACAAGTGCGAAAAGTGGTTTTTCAACACTATCACAAGTGCGAAAAGTGGTTTTTCAACACTAACACAAGTGCAAAAAGTGTTTTTTCCACACTAACACAAGTGCGAAAAGTGGTTTTTCAACACTATCACAAGTGCAAAAAGTGTTTTTTCCACACTAATACAAGTGGAAAAGTGGTTTTTCAACACTAACACAAGTGCGAAAAGTGGTTTTTCAACACTATCACAAGTGCGAAAAGTAGTTTTTCCACACTAATACAAGTGCAAAAGTGTTTTTTCAACACTAACACCAGTGCGAAAAGTGGTTTTTCAACACTAACACAAGAGCGAAAAGTGGTTTTTCAACACTATCACAAGTGCAAAAAGTGGATTTTCAACACTATCACAAGTGCAAAAAGTGTTTTTTCCACACTAATACACGTGCAAAAGTGGTTTCCTGCACCAACACAAGTGCGAAAAGTGGTTTTTCAACACTAACACAAGTGCGAAAAGTGGTTTTTCAACACTATCACAAGTGCAAAAAGTGTTTTTTCCACACTAATACAAGTGCAAAAGTGGTTTCCTGCACCAACACAAGTGCGAAAAGTGGTTTTTCAACACTAACACAAGTGCGAAAAGTGGTTTTTCAACACTAACACAAGTGCGAAAAGTGTCTTTTCCACACTAATACAAGTGCAGAAGTGGTTTCCTGCACCAACACAAGTGCGAAAAGTGGTTTTTCAACACTAACACAAGTGCGAAAAGTGGTTTTTCAACACTAACACAAGTGCAAAAAGTGGTTTTTCAACACTAACACAAATGCGAAAAGTGGTTTTTCCACACTAATACAAGTGCAAAAGTGGTTTCCTGCACCAACACAAGTGCGAAAAGTGGTTTTTCAACACTAACACAAGTGCGAAAAGTGGTTTTTCAACACTATCACAAGTGCGAAAAGTGGTTTTTCAACACTATCACAAGTGCAAAAAGTGTTTTTTCCACACTAATACAAGTGCAAAAGTGGTTTCCTGCACCAACACAAGTGCGAAAAGTGTTTTTTCAACACTAATACAAGTGCGAAAAGTGGTTTTTCAACACTAACACAAGGGCAAAAAGTGTTTTTTCCACACTAATACAAGTGCAAAAGTGGTTTCCTGCACCAACACAAGTGCGAAAAGTGGTTTTGCAACACTAACACAAGTGCGAAAAGTGGTTTTTCAACACTAACACAAGTGCGAAAAGTGTTTTTTCCACACTAATACAAGTGCAAAAGTGGTTCCCTGCACCAACACAAGTGCGAAAAGTGGTTTTTCAACACTATCACAAGTGCAAAAAGTGTTTTTTCCACACTAATACAAGTGCAAAAGTGGTTTCCTGCACCAACACAAGTGCGAAAAGTGGTTTTTCAACACTAACACAAGTGCGAAAAGTGGTTTTTCAACACTAACACAAGTGCGAAAAGTGGTTTTTCAACACTAACACAAGTGCAAAAAGTGTTTTTTCCACACTAATACAAGTGCAAAAGTGGTTTCCTGCACCAACACAAGTGCGAAAAGTGGTTTTTCAACACTAACACAAGTGCGAAAAGTGGTTTTTCAACACTAACACAAGTGCGAAAAGTGGTTTTTCCACACTAATACAAGTGCAAAAGTGGTTTCCTGCACCAACACAAGTGCGAAAAGTGGTTTTTCAACACTAACACAAGTGCGAAAAGTGGTTTTTCAACACTAACACAAGGGCAAAAAGTGTTTTTTCCACACTAATACAAGTGCAAAAGTGGTTTCCTGCACCAACACAAGTGCGAAAAGTGGTTTTGCAACACTAACACAAGTGCGAAAAGTGGTTTTTCAACACTATCACAAGTGCAAAAAGTGTTTTTTCCACACTAATACAAGTGCAAAAGTGGTTTCCTGCACCAACACAAGTGCGAAAAGTGGTTTTTCAACACTAACACAAGTGCGAAAAGTGGTTTTTCAACACTAACACAAGTGCGAAAAGTGTCTTTTCCACACTAATACAAGTGCAGAAGTGGTTTCCTGCACCAACACAAGTGCGAAAAGTGGTTTTTCAACACTAACACAAGTGCGAAAAGTGGTTTTTCAACACTAACACAAGTGCAAAAAGTGGTTTTTCAACACTAACACAAATGCGAAAAGTGGTTTTTCCACACTAATACAAGTGCAAAAGTGGTTTCCTGCACCAACACAAGTGCGAAAAGTGGTTTTTCAACACTAACACAAGTGCGAAAAGTGGTTTTTCAACACTATCACAAGTGCGAAAAGTGGTTTTTCAACACTATCACAAGTGCAAAAAGTGTTTTTTCCACACTAATACAAGTGCAAAAGTGGTTTCCTGCACCAACACAAGTGCGAAAAGTGTTTTTTCAACACTAATACAAGTGCGAAAAGTGGTTTTTCAACACTAACACAAGGGCAAAAAGTGTTTTTTCCACACTAATACAAGTGCAAAAGTGGTTTCCTGCACCAACACAAGTGCGAAAAGTGGTTTTGCAACACTAACACAAGTGCGAAAAGTGGTTTTTCAACACTAACACAAGTGCGAAAAGTGTTTTTTCCACACTAATACAAGTGCAAAAGTGGTTCCCTGCACCAACACAAGTGCGAAAAGTGGTTTTTCAACACTATCACAAGTGCAAAAAGTGTTTTTTCCACACTAATACAAGTGCAAAAGTGGTTTCCTGCACCAACACAAGTGCGAAAAGTGGTTTTTCAACACTAACACAAGTGCGAAAAGTGGTTTTTCAACACTAACACAAGTGCGAAAAGTGGTTTTTCAACACTAACACAAGTGCAAAAAGTGTTTTTTCCACACTAATACAAGTGCAAAAGTGGTTTCCTGCACCAACACAAGTGCGAAAAGTGGTTTTTCAACACTAACACAAGTGCGAAAAGTGGTTTTTCAACACTAACACAAGTGCGAAAAGTGGTTTTTCCACACTAATACAAGTGCAAAAGTGGTTTCCTGCACCAACACAAGTGCGAAAAGTGGTTTTTCAACACTAACACAAGTGCGAAAAGTGGTTTTTCAACACTAACACAAGGGCAAAAAGTGTTTTTTCCACACTAATACAAGTGCAAAAGTGGTTTCCTGCACCAACACAAGTGCGAAAAGTGGTTTTGCAACACTAACACAAGTGCGAAAAGTGGTTTTTCAACACTAACACAAGTGCGAAAAGTGTTTTTTCCATACTAATACAAGTGCAAAAGTGGTTTTTCCACACTAATACAAGTGCAAAAGTGGTTTCCTGCACCAACACAAGTGCGAAAAGTGGTTTTTCAACACTATCACAAGTGCAAAAAGTGTTTTTTCCACACTAATACAAGTGCAAAAGTGGTTTCCTGCACCAACACAAGTGCGAAAAGTGGTTTTTCAACACTAACACAAGTGCGAAAAGTGGTTTTTCAACACTAACACAAGTGCAAAAAGTGGTTTTTCAACACTAACACAAGTGCAAAAAGTGTTTTTTCCACACTAATACAAGTGCAAAAGTGGTTTCCTGCACCAACACAAGTGCGAAAAGTGGTTTTTCAACACTAACACAAGTGCGAAAAGTGGTTTTTCAACACTAACACAAGTGCGAAAAGTGGTTTTTCCACACTAATACAAGTGCAAAAGTGGTTTCCTGCACCAACACAAGTGCGAAAAGTGGTTTTTCAACACTACACAAGTGCGAAAAGTGGTTTTTCAACACTAACACAAGGCAAAAAGTGTTTTTTCCACACTAATACAAGTGCAAAAGTGGTTTCCTGCACCAACACAAGTGCGAAAAGTGGTTTTGCAACACTAACACAAGTGCGAAAAGTGGTTTTTCAACACTAACACAAGTGCGAAAAGTGTTTTTTTCCATACTAATACAAGTGCAAAAGTGGTTTTTCCACACTAATACAAGTGCAAAAGTGGTTTCCTGCACCAACACAAGTGCGAAAAAGTGGTTTTTCAACACTATCACAAGTGCAAAAAGTGTTTTTTCCACACTAATACAAGTGCAAAAGTGGTTTCCTGCACCAACACAAGTGCGAAAAGTGGTTTTGCAACACTAACACAAGTGCAAAAAGTGGTTTTTCAACACTAACACAAGTGCGAAAAGTGTTTTTTCCACACTAATACAAGTGCAAAAGTGGTTTCCTGCACCAACACAAGTGCGAAAAGTGGTTTTTCAACACTATCACAAGTGCAAAAAGTGTTTTTTCCACACTAATACAAGTGCAAAAGTGGTTTCCTGCACCAACACAAGTGCGAAAAGTGGTTTTTCAACACTAACACAAGTGCGAAAAGTGGTTTTTCAACACTAACACAAGTGCGAAAAGTGGTTTTTCAACACTAACACAAGGGCAAAAAGTGTTTTTTCCACACTAATACAAGTGCAAAAGTGGTTTCCTGCACCAACACAAGTGCGAAAAGTGGTTTTGCAACACTAACACAAGTGTGAAAAGTGGTTTTTCAACACTAACACAAGTGCGAAAAGTGTTTTTTCCATACTAATACAAGTGCAAAAGTGGTTTTTCCACACTAA
The DNA here is from genome assembly GCF_964187855.1 of Myxine glutinosa. Classification (NCBI taxonomy): domain Eukaryota; kingdom Metazoa; phylum Chordata; class Myxini; order Myxiniformes; family Myxinidae; genus Myxine; species Myxine glutinosa. The sequence goes on along the minus strand of NW_027616432.1, from coordinate 30,341 downwards.
TACAAGTGCAAAAGTGGTTTCCTGCACCAACACAAGTGCGAAAAGTGTTTTTTCCACAATAATACAAGTGCAAAAGTGGTTTCCTGCACCAACACAAGTGCGAAAAGTGTTTTTTCAACACTAACACAAGTGCGAAAAGTGGTTTTTCAACACTAACACAAGTGCGAAAAGTGGTTTTTCAACACTAATACAAGTGCGAAAAGTGGTTTTTAAACACTATCACAAGTGCAAAAGGTGTTTTTCCACACTAATACAAGTGCAAAAGTGGTTTCCTGCACCAACACAAGTGCGATAAGTGGTTTTTCAAGACTAACACAAGTGCGAAAAGTGGTTTTTCCACACTATCACAAGTGCAAAAAGTGTTTTTTCCACACTAATACAAGTGCAAAAGTGGTTTCCTGCACCAACACAAGTGCGAAAAGTGGTTTTTCAACACTATCACAAGTGCGAAAAGTGGTTTTTCAACACTAACACAAGTGCAAAAAGTGTTTTTTCCACACTAACACAAGTGCGAAAAGTGGTTTTTCAACACTATCACAAGTGCAAAAAGTGTTTTTTCCACACTAATACAAGTGGAAAAGTGGTTTTTCAACACTAACACAAGTGCGAAAAGTGGTTTTTCAACACTATCACAAGTGCGAAAAGTAGTTTTTCCACACTAATACAAGTGCAAAAGTGTTTTTTCAACACTAACACCAGTGCGAAAAGTGGTTGTTCAACACTAACACAAGTGCGAAAAGTGGTTTTTCAACACTATCACAAGTGCAAAAAGTGTTTTTTCCACACTAATACAAGTGCAAAAGTGGTTTCCTGCACCAGCACAAGTGCGAAAAGTGGTTTTTCAACACTAACACAAGTGCGAAAAGTGGTTTTCAACACTAACACAAGTGCGAAAAGTGGTTTTTCAACACTAACACAAGTGCAAAAAGTGTTTTTTCCACACTAATACAAGTGCAAAAGTGGTTTCCTGCACCAACACAAGTGCGAAAAGTGGTTTTTCAACACTAACACAAGTGCGAAAAGTGGTTTTTCAACACTAACACAAGTGCGAAAAGTGTTTTTTCCACACTAATACAAGTGCAAAAGTGGTTTCCTGCACCAACAGAAGTGCGAAAAGTGGTTTTTCAACACTAACACAAGTGCGAAAAGTGGTTTTTCAACACTAACACAAGTGCGAAAAGTGGTTTTTCAACACTAACACAAGTGCGAAAAGTGGTTTTTCAACACTAACACAAGTGCGAAAAGTGGGTTTTCAACACTAACACAAGTGCGAAAAGTGGGTTTTCCACACTAATACAAGTGCAAAAGTGGTTTCCTGCACCAACACAAGTGCAAAAAGTGGTTTTTCAACACTAACACAAGTGCGAAAAGTGGTTTTTCAACACTATCACAAGTGCAAAAAGTGGTTTTTCAACACTAACACAAGTGCGAAAAGTGGTTTCCTGCACCAACACAAGTGCGAAAAGTGTTTTTTCCACAATAATACAAGTGCAAAAGTGGTTTCCTGCACCAACACAAGTGCGAAAAGTGTTTTTTCAACACTAACACAAGTGCGAAAAGTGGTTTTTCAACACTAACACAAGTGCGAAAAGTGGTTTTTCAACACTAATACAAGTGCGAAAAGTGGTTTTTAAACACTATCACAAGTGCAAAAGGTGTTTTTCCACACTAATACAAGTGCAAAAGTGGTTTCCTGCACCAACACAAGTGCGAAAAGTGGTTTTTCAACACTAACACAAGGGCAAAAAGTGTTTTTTCCACACTAATACAAGTGCAAAAGTGGTTTCCTGCACCAACACAAGTGCGAAAAGTGGTTTTGCAACACTAACACAAGTGCGAAAAGTGGTTTTTCAACACTAACACAAGTGCGAAAAGTGTTTTTTCCATACTAATACAAGTGCAAAAGTGGTTTTTCCACACTAATACAAGTGCAAAAGTGGTTTCCTGCACCAACACAAGTGCGAAAAGTGGTTTTTCAACACTATCACAAGTGCAAAAAGTGTTTTTTCCACACTAATACAAGTGCAAAAGTGGTTTCCTGCACCAACACAAGTGCGAAAAGTGGTTTTTCAACACTAACACAAGTGCGAAAAGTGGTTTTTCAACACTAACACAAGTGCAAAAAGTGGTTTTTCAACACTAACACAAGTGCAAAAAGTGTTTTTTCCACACTAATACAAGTGCAAAAGTGGTTTCCTGCACCAACACAAGTGCGAAAAGTGGTTTTTCAACACTAACACAAGTGCGAAAAGTGGTTTTTCAACACTAACACAAGTGCAAAAAGTGGTTTTTCCACACTAATACAAGTGCAAAAGTGGTTTCCTGCACCAACACAAGTGCGAAAAGTGGTTTTTCAACACTAACACAAGTGCGAAAAGTGGTTTTTCAACACTAACACAAGTGCGAAAAGTGTTTTTGCCACACTAATACAAGTGCAAAAGTGGTTTCCTGCACCAACACACGTGCGAAAAGTGGTTTTTCAACACTAACACAAGTGCGAAAAGTGGTTTTTCAACACTAACACAAGTGCGAAAAGTGGTTTTTCAACACTAACACAAGTGCGAAAAGTGGATTTTCCACACTAATACAAGTGCAAAAGTGGTTTCCTGCACGAACACAAGTGCAAAAAGTGGTTTTTCAACACTAACACAAGTGCGAAAAGTGGTTTTTCAACACTATCACAAGTGCAAAAAGTGGTTTTTCAACACTAACACAAGTGCGAAAAGTGGTTTTTCAACACTAACACAAGTGCGAAAAGTGTTTTTTCCATACTAATACAAGTGCAAAAGTGGTTTTTCCACACTAATACAAGTGCAAAAGTGGTTTCCTGCACCAACACAAGTGCGAAAAGTGGTTTTTCAACACTATCACAAGTGCAAAAAGTGTTTTTTCCACACTAATACAAGTGCAAAAGTGGTTTCCTGCACCAACACAAGTGCGAAAAGTGGTTTTTCAACACTAACACAAGTGCGAAAAGTGGTTTTTCAACACTAACACAAGTGCAAAAAGTGGTTTTTCAACACTAACACAAGTGCAAAAAGTGTTTTTTCCACACTAATACAAGTGCAAAAGTGGTTTCCTGCACCAACACAAGTGCGAAAAGTGGTTTTTCAACACTAACACAAGTGCAAAAAGTGGTTTTTCAACACTAACACAAGTGCAAAAAGTGTTTTTTCCACACTAATACAAGTGCAAAAGTGGTTTCCTGCACCAACACAAGTGCGAAAAGTGGTTTTTCAACACTAACACAAGTGCGAAAAGTGGTTTTTCAACACTAACACAAGGGCAAAAAGTGTTTTTTCCACACTAATACAAGTGCAAAAGTGGTTTCCTGCACCAACACAAGTGCGAAAAGTGGTTTTGCAACACTAACACAAGTGCGAAAAGTGGTTTTTCAACACTAACACAAGTGCGAAAAGTGTTTTTTCCACACTAATACAAGTGCAAAAGTGGTTCCCTGCACCAACACATGTGCGAAAAGTGGTTTTTCAACACTAACACAAGTGCGAAAAGTGGTTTTTCAACACTAACACAAGTGCGAAAAGTGTTTTTTCCATACTAATACAAGTGCAAAAGTGGTTTTTCCACACTAATACAAGTGCAAAAGTGGTTTCCTGCACCAACACAAGTGCGAAAAGTGGTTTTTCAACACTATCACAAGTGCAAAAAGTGTTTTTCCACACTAATACAAGTGCAAAAGTGGTTTCCTGCACCAACACAAGTGCGAAAAGTGGTTTTTCAACACTAACACAAGTGCGAAAAGTGGTTTTTCAACACTAACACAAGTGCGAAAAGTGGTTTTTCAACACTAACACAAGTGCAAAAAGTGTTTTTTCCACACTAATACAAGTGCAAAAGTGGTTTCCTGCACCAACACAAGTGCGAAAAGTGGTTTTTCAACACTAACACAAGTGCGAAAAGTGGTTTTTCAACACTAACACAAGTGCGAAAAGTGGTTTTTCCACACTAATACAAGTGCAAAAGTGGTTTCCTGCACCAACACAAGTGCGAAAAGTGGTTTTTCAACACTAACACAAGTGCGAAAAGTGGTTTTTCAACACTAACACAAGGGCAAAAAGTGTTTTTTCCACACTAATACAAGTGCAAAAGTGGTTTCCTGCACCAACACAAGTGCGAAAAGTGGTTTTGCAACACTAACACAAGTGCGAAAAGTGGTTTTTCAACACTAACACAAGTGCGAAAAGTGTTTTTTCCATACTAATACAAGTGCAAAAGTGGTTTTTCCACACTAATACAAGTGCAAAAGTGGTTTCCTGCACCAACACAAGTGCGAAAAGTGGTTTTTCAACACTATCACAAGTGCAAAAAGTGTTTTTTCCACACTAATACAAGTGCAAAAGTGGTTTCCTGCACCAACACAAGTGCGAAAAGTGGTTTTGCAACACTAACACAAGTGCGAAAAGTGGTTTTTCAACACTAACACAAGTGCGAAAAGTGTTTTTTCCACACTAATACAAGTGCAAAAGTGGTTCCCTGCACCAACACATGTGCGAAAAGTGGTTTTTCAACACTAACACAAGTGCGAAAAGTGGTTTTTCAACACTAACACAAGTGCGAAAAGTGTTTTTTCCATACTAATACAAGTGCAAAAGTGGTTTTTCCACACTAATACAAGTGCAAAAGTGGTTTCCTGCACCAACACAAGTGCGAAAAGTGGTTTTTCAACACTATCACAAGTGCAAAAAGTGTTTTTTCCACACTAATACAAGTGCAAAAGTGGTTTCCTGCACCAACACAAGTGCGAAAAGTGGTTTTTCAACACTAACACAAGTGCGAAAAGTGGTTTTTCAACACTAACACAAGTGCGAAAAGTGGTTTTTCAACACTAACACAAGGGCAAAAAGTGTTTTTTCCACACTAATACAAGTGCAAAAGTGGTTTCCTGCACCAACACAAGTGCGAAAAGTGGTTTTGCAACACTAACACAAGTGCGAAAAGTGGTTTTTCAACACTAACACAAGTGCGAAAAGTGTTTTTTCCATACTAATACAAGTGCAAAAGTGGTTTTTCCACACTAATACAAGTGCAAAAGTGGTTTCCTGCACCAACACAAGTGCGAAAAGTGTTTTTTCCACAATAATACAAGTGCAAAAGTGGTTTCCTGCACCAACACAAGTGCGAAAAGTGTTTTTTCAACACTAACACAAGTGCGAAAAGTGGTTTTTCAACACTAACACAAGTGCGAAAAGTGGTTTTTCAACACTAATACAAGTGCGAAAAGTGGTTTTTAAACACTATCACAAGTGCAAAAGGTGTTTTTCCACACTAATACAAGTGCAAAAGTGGTTTCCTGCACCAACACAAGTGCGATAAGTGGTTTTTCAAGACTAACACAAGTGCGAAAAGTGGTTTTTCCACACTATCACAAGTGCAAAAAGTGTTTTTTCCACACTAATACAAGTGCAAAAGTGGTTTCCTGCACCAACACAAGTGCGAAAAGTGGTTTTTCAACACTATCACAAGTGCGAAAAGTGGTTTTTCAACACTAACACAAGTGCAAAAAGTGTTTTTTCCACACTAACACAAGTGCGAAAAGTGGTTTTTCAACACTATCACAAGTGCAAAAAGTGTTTTTTCCACACTAATACAAGTGGAAAAGTGGTTTTTCAACACTAACACAAGTGCGAAAAGTGGTTTTTCAACACTATCACAAGTGCGAAAAGTAGTTTTTCCACACTAATACAAGTGCAAAAGTGTTTTTTCAACACTAACACCAGTGCGAAAAGTGGTTTTTCAACACTAACACAAGTGCGAAAAGTGGTTTTTCAACACTATCACAAGTGCAAAAAGTGTTTTTTCCACACTAATACAAGTGCAAAAGTGGTTTCCTGCACCAACACAAGTGCGAAAAGTGGTTTTTCAACACTAACACAAGTGCGAAAAGTGGTTTTTTAACACTAACACAAGTGCGAAAAGTGGTTTTTCAACACTAACACAAGTGCAAAAAGTGTTTTTTCCACACTAATACAAGTGCAAAAGTGGTTTCCTGCACCAACACAAGTGCGAAAAGTGGTTTTTCAACACTAACACAAGTGCGAAAAGTGGTTTTTCAACACTAACACAAGTGCGAAAAGTGTTTTTTCCACACTAATACAAGTGCAAAAGTGGTTTCCTGCACCAACAGAAGTGCGAAAAGTGGTTTTTCAACACTAACACAAGTGCGAAAAGTGGTTTTTCAACACTAACACAAGTGCGAAAAGTGGTTTTTCAACACTAACACAAGTGCGAAAAGTGGTTTTTCAACACTAACACAAGTGCGAAAAGTGGGTTTTCAACACTAACACAAGTGCGAAAAGTGGGTTTTCCACACTAATACAAGTGCAAAAGTGGTTTCCTGCACCAACACAAGTGCAAAAAGTGGTTTTTCAACACTAACACAAGTGCGAAAAGTGGTTTTTCAACACTATCACAAGTGCAAAAAGTGGTTTTTCAACACTAACACAAGTGCGAAAAGTGGTTTCCTGCACCAACACAAGTGCGAAAAGTGTTTTTTCCACAATAATACAAGTGCAAAAGTGGTTTCCTGCACCAACACAAGTGCGAAAAGTGTTTTTTCAACACTAACACAAGTGCGAAAAGTGGTTTTTCAACACTAACACAAGTGCGAAAAGTGGTTTTTCAACACTAATACAAGTGCGAAAAGTGGTTTTTAAACACTATCACAAGTGCAAAAGGTGTTTTTCCACACTAATACAAGTGCAAAAGTGGTTTCCTGCACCAACACAAGTGCGATAAGTGGTTTTTCAAGACTAACACAAGTGCGAAAAGTGGTTTTTCCACACTATCACAAGTGCAAAAAGTGTTTTTTCCACACTAATACAAGTGCAAAAGTGGTTTCCTGCACCAACACAAGTGCGAAAAGTGGTTTTTCAACACTATCACAAGTGCGAAAAGTGGTTTTTCAACACTAACACAAGTGCAAAAAGTGTTTTTTCCACACTAACACAAGTGCGAAAAGTGGTTTTTCAACACTATCACAAGTGCAAAAAGTGTTTTTTCCACACTAATACAAGTGGAAAAGTGGTTTTTCAACACTAACACAAGTGCGAAAAGTGGTTTTTCAACACTCACAAGTGCGAAAAGTAGTTTTTCCACACTAATACAAGTGCAAAAGTGTTTTTTCAACACTAACACCAGTGCGAAAAGTGGTTTTTCAACACTAACACAAGAGCGAAAAGTGGTTTTTCAACACTATCACAAGTGCAAAAAGTGGATTTTCAACACTATCACAAGTGCAAAAAGTGTTTTTTCCACACTAATACACGTGCAAAAGTGGTTTCCTGCACCAACACAAGTGCGAAAAGTGGTTTTTCAACACTAACACAAGTGCGAAAAGTGGTTTTTCAACACTATCACAAGTGCAAAAAGTGTTTTTTCCACACTAATACAAGTGCAAAAGTGGTTTCCTGCACCAACACAAGTGCGAAAAGTGGTTTTTCAACACTAACACAAGTGCGAAAAGTGGTTTTTCAACACTAACACAAGTGCGAAAAGTGTCTTTTCCACACTAATACAAGTGCAGAAGTGGTTTCCTGCACCAACACAAGTGCGAAAAGTGGTTTTTCAACACTAACACAAGTGCGAAAAGTGGTTTTTCAACACTAACACAAGTGCAAAAAGTGGTTTTTCAACACTAACACAAATGCGAAAAGTGGTTTTTCCACACTAATACAAGTGCAAAAGTGGTTTCCTGCACCAACACAAGTGCGAAAAGTGGTTTTTCAACACTAACACAAGTGCGAAAAGTGGTTTTTCAACACTATCACAAGTGCGAAAAGTGGTTTTTCAACACTATCACAAGTGCAAAAAGTGTTTTTTCCACACTAATACAAGTGCAAAAGTGGTTTCCTGCACCAACACAAGTGCGAAAAGTGTTTTTTCAACACTAATACAAGTGCGAAAAGTGGTTTTTCAACACTAACACAAGGGCAAAAAGTGTTTTTTCCACACTAATACAAGTGCAAAAGTGGTTTCCTGCACCAACACAAGTGCGAAAAGTGGTTTTGCAACACTAACACAAGTGCGAAAAGTGGTTTTTCAACACTAACACAAGTGCGAAAAGTGTTTTTTCCACACTAATACAAGTGCAAAAGTGGTTCCCTGCACCAACACAAGTGCGAAAAGTGGTTTTTCAACACTATCACAAGTGCAAAAAGTGTTTTTTCCACACTAATACAAGTGCAAAAGTGGTTTCCTGCACCAACACAAGTGCGAAAAGTGGTTTTTCAACACTAACACAAGTGCGAAAAGTGGTTTTTCAACACTAACACAAGTGCGAAAAGTGGTTTTTCAACACTAACACAAGTGCAAAAAGTGTTTTTTCCACACTAATACAAGTGCAAAAGTGGTTTCCTGCACCAACACAAGTGCGAAAAGTGGTTTTTCAACACTAACACAAGTGCGAAAAGTGGTTTTTCAACACTAACACAAGTGCGAAAAGTGGTTTTTCCACACTAATACAAGTGCAAAAGTGGTTTCCTGCACCAACACAAGTGCGAAAAGTGGTTTTTCAACACTAACACAAGTGCGAAAAGTGGTTTTTCAACACTAACACAAGGGCAAAAAGTGTTTTTTCCACACTAATACAAGTGCAAAAGTGGTTTCCTGCACCAACACAAGTGCGAAAAGTGGTTTTGCAACACTAACACAAGTGCGAAAAGTGGTTTTTCAACACTAACACAAGTGCGAAAAGTGTTTTTTCCATACTAATACAAGTGCAAAAGTGGTTTTTCCACACTAATACAAGTGCAAAAGTGGTTTCCTGCACCAACACAAGTGCGAAAAGTGGTTTTTCAACACTATCACAAGTGCAAAAAGTGTTTTTTCCACACTAATACAAGTGCAAAAGTGGTTTCCTGCACCAACACAAGTGCGAAAAGTGGTTTTTCAACACTAACACAAGTGCGAAAAGTGGTTTTTCAACACTAACACAAGTGCAAAAAGTGGTTTTTCAACACTAACACAAGTGCAAAAAGTGTTTTTTCCACACTAATACAAGTGCAAAAGTGGTTTCCTGCACCAACACAAGTGCGAAAAGTGGTTTTTCAACACTAACACAAGTGCGAAAAGTGGTTTTTCAACACTAACACAAGTGCGAAAAGTGGTTTTTCCACACTAATACAAGTGCAAAAGTGGTTTCCTGCACCAACACAAGTGCGAAAAGTGGTTTTTCAACACTAACACAAGTGCGAAAAGTGGTTTTTCAACACTAACACAAGGGCAAAAAGTGTTTTTTCCACACTAATACAAGTGCAAAAGTGGTTTCCTGCACCAACACAAGTGCGAAAAGTGGTTTTGCAACACTAACACAAGTGCGAAAAGTGGTTTTTCAACACTAACACAAGTGCGAAAAGTGTTTTTTCCATACTAATACAAGTGCAAAAGTGGTTTTTCCACACTAATACAAGTGCAAAAGTGGTTTCCTGCACCAACACAAGTGCGAAAAGTGGTTTTTCAACACTATCACAAGTGCAAAAAGTGTTTTTTCCACACTAATACAAGTGCAAAAGTGGTTTCCTGCACCAACACAAGTGCGAAAAGTGGTTTTGCAACACTAACACAAGTGCAAAAAGTGGTTTTTCAACACTAACACAAGTGCGAAAAGTGTTTTTTCCACACTAATACAAGTGCAAAAGTGGTTCCCTGCACCAACACATGTGCGAAAAGTGGTTTTTCAACACTAACACAAGTGCGAAAAGTGGTTTTTCAACACTAACACAAGTGCGAAAAGTGTTTTTTCCATACTAATACAAGTGCAAAAGTGGTTTTTCCACACTAATACAAGTGCAAAAGTGGTTTCCTGCACCAACACAAGTGCGAAAAGTGGTTTTTCAACACTATCACAAGTGCAAAAAGTGTTTTTTCCACACTAATACAAGTGCAAAAGTGGTTTCCTGCACCAACACAAGTGCGAAAAGTGGTTTTTCAACACTAACACAAGTGCGAAAAGTGGTTTTTCAACACTAACACAAGTGCGAAAAGTGGTTTTTCAACACTAACACAAGGGCAAAAAGTGTTTTTTCCACACTAATACAAGTGCAAAAGTGGTTTCCTGCACCAACACAAGTGCGAAAAGTGGTTTTGCAACACTAACACAAGTGCGAAAAGTGGTTTTTCAACACTAACACAAGTGCGAAAAGTGTTTTTTCCATACTAATACAAGTGCAAAAGTGGTTTTTCCACACTAATACAAGTGCAAAAGTGGTTTCCTGCACCAACACAAGTGCGAAAAGTGTTTTTTCCACAATAATACAAGTGCAAAAGTGGTTTCCTGCACCAACACAAGTGCGAAAAGTGTTTTTTCAACACTAACACAAGTGCGAAAAGTGGTTTTTCAACACTAACACAAGTGCGAAAAGTGGTTTTTCAACACTAATACAAGTGCGAAAAGTGGTTTTTAAACACTATCACAAGTGCAAAAGGTGTTTTTCCACACTAATACAAGTGCAAAAGTGGTTTCCTGCACCAACACAAGTGCGATAAGTGGTTTTTCAAGACTAACACAAGTGCGAAAAGTGGTTTTTCCACACTATCACAAGTGCAAAAAGTGTTTTTTCCACACTAATACAAGTGCAAAAGTGGTTTCCTGCACCAACACAAGTGCGAAAAGTGGTTTTTCAACACTATCACAAGTGCGAAAAGTGGTTTTTCAACACTAACACAAGTGCAAAAAGTGTTTTTTCCACACTAACACAAGTGCGAAACGTGGTTTTTCAACACTATCACAAGTGCAAAAAGTGTTTTTTCCACACTAATACAAGTGGAAAAGTGGTTTTTCAACACTAACACAAGTGCGAAAAGTGGTTTTTCAACACTATCACAAGTGCGAAAAGTAGTTTTTCCACACTAATACAAGTGCAAAAGTGTTTTTTCAACACTAACACCAGTGCGAAAAGTGGTTGTTCAACACTAACACAAGTGCGAAAAGTGGTTTTTCAACACTATCACAAGTGCAAAAAGTGTTTTTTCCACACTAATACAAGTGCAAAAGTGGTTTCCTGCACCAGCACAAGTGCGAAAAGTGGTTTTTCAACACTAACACAAGTGCGAAAAGTGGTTTTTCAACACTAACACAAGTGCGAAAAGTGGTTTTTCAACACTAACACAAGTGCAAAAAGTGTTTTTTCCACACTAATACAAGTGCAAAAGTGGTTTCCTGCACCAACACAAGTGCGAAAAGTGGTTTTTCAACACTAACACAAGTGCGAAAAGTGGTTTTTCAACACTAACACAAGTGCGAAAAGTGTTTTTTCCACACTAATACAAGTGCAAAAGTGGTTTCCTGCACCAACAGAAGTGCGAAAAGTGGTTTTTCAACACTAACACAAGTGCGAAAAGTGGTTTTTCAACACTAACACAAGTGCGAAAAGTGGTTTTTCAACACTAACACAAGTGCGAAAAGTGGTTTTTCAACACTAACACAAGTGCGAAAAGTGGGTTTTCAACACTAACACAAGTGCGAAAAGTGGGTTTTCCACACTAATACAAGTGCAAAAGTGGTTTCCTGCACCAACACAAGTGCAAAAAGTGGTTTTTCAACACTAACACAAGTGCGAAAAGTGGTTTTTCAACACTATCACAAGTGCAAAAAGTGGTTTTTCAACACTAACACAAGTGCGAAAAGTGGTTTCCTGCACCAACACAAGTGCGAAAAGTGTTTTTTCCACAATAATACAAGTGCAAAAGTGGTTTCCTGCACCAACACAAGTGCGAAAAGTGTTTTTTCAACACTAACACAAGTGCGAAAAGTGGTTTTTCAACACTAACACAAGTGCGAAAAGTGGTTTTTCAACACTAATACAAGTGCGAAAAGTGGTTTTTAAACACTATCACAAGTGCAAAAGGTGTTTTTCCACACTAATACAAGTGCAAAAGTGGTTTCCTGCACCAACACAAGTGCGATAAGTGGTTTTTCAAGACTAACACAAGTGCGAAAAGTGGTTTTTCCACACTATCACAAGTGCAAAAAGTGTTTTTTCCACACTAATACAAGTGCAAAAGTGGTTTCCTGCACCAACACAAGTGCGAAAAGTGGTTTTTCAACACTATCACAAGTGCGAAAAGTGGTTTTTCAACACTAACACAAGTGCAAAAAGTGTTTTTTCCACACTAACACAAGTGCGAAAAGTGGTTTTTCAACACTATCACAAGTGCAAAAAGTGTTTTTTCCACACTAATACAAGTGGAAAAGTGGTTTTTCAACACTAACACAAGTACGAAAAGTGGTTTTTCAACACTATCACAAGTGCGAAAAGTAGTTTTTCCACACTAATACAAGTGCAAAAGTGTTTTTTCAACACTAACACCAGTGCGAAAAGTGGTTTTTCAACACTAACACAAGAGCGAAAAGTGGTTTTTCAACACTATCACAAGTGCAAAAAGTGGATTTTCAACACTATCACAAGTGCAAAAAGTGTTTTTTCCACACTAATACACGTGCAAAAGTGGTTTCCTGCACCAACACAAGTGCGAAAAGTGGTTTTTCAACACTAACACAAGGGCGAAAAGTGGTTTTTCAACACTATCACAAGTGCAAAAAGTGTTTTTTCCACACTAATACAAGTGCAAAAGTGGTTTCCTGCACCAACACAAGTGCGAAAAGTGGTTTTTCAACACTAACACAAGTGCGAAAAGTGGTTTTTCAACACTAACACAAGTGCGAAAAGTGTCTTTTCCACACTAATACAAGTGCAGAAGTGGTTTCCTGCACCAACACAAGTGCGAAAAGTGGTTTTTCAACACTAACACAAGTGCGAAAAGTGGTTTTTCAACACTAACACAAGTGCAAAAAGTGGTTTTTCAACACTAACACAAATGCGAAAAGTGGTTTTTCCACACTAATACAAGTGCAAAAGTGGTTTCCTGCACCAACACAAGTGCGAAAAGTGGTTTTTCAACACTAACACAAGTGCGAAAAGTGGTTTTTCAACACTATCACAAGTGCGAAAAGTGGTTTTTCAACACTATCACAAGTGCAAAAAGTGTTTTTTCCACACTAATACAAGTGCAAAAGTGGTTTCCTGCACCAACACAAGTGCGAAAAGTGTTTTTTCAACACTAATACAAGTGCGAAAAGTGGTTTTTCAACACTAACACAAGGGCAAAAAGTGTTTTTTCCACACTAATACAAGTGCAAAAGTGGTTTCCTGCACCAACACAAGTGCGAAAAGTGGTTTTGCAACACTAACACAAGTGCGAAAAGTGGTTTTTCAACACTAACACAAGGGCAAAAAGTGTTTTTTCCACACTAATACAAGTGCAAAAGTGGTTTCCTGCACCAACACAAGTGCGAAAAGTGGTTTTGCAACACTAACACAAGTGCGAAAAGTGGTTTTTCAACACTAATACAAGTGCAAAAGTGGTTCCCTGCACCAACACAAGTGCGAAAAGTGGTTTTTCAACACTATCACAAGTGCAAAAAGTGTTTTTTCCACACTAATACAAGTGCAAAAGTGGTTTCCTGCACCAACACAAGTGCGAAAAGTGGTTTTTCAACACTAACACAAGTGCGAAAAGTGGTTTTTCAACACTAACACAAGTGCGAAAAGTGGTTTTTCAACACTAACACAAGTGCAAAAAGTGTTTTTTCCACACTAATACAAGTGCAAAAGTGGTTTCCTGCACCAACACAAGTGCGAAAAGTGGTTTTTCAACACTAACACAAGTGCGAAAAGTGGTTTTTCAACACTAACACAAGTGCGAAAAGTGGTTTTTCCACACTAATACAAGTGCAAAAGTGGTTTCCTGCACCAACACAAGTGCGAAAAGTGGTTTTTCAACACTAACACAAGTGCGAAAAGTGGTTTTTCAACACTAACACAAGGGCAAAAAGTGTTTTTTCCACACTAATACAAGTGCAAAAGTGGTTTCCTGCACCAACACAAGTGCGAAAAGTGGTTTTGCAACACTAACACAAGTGCGAAAAGTGGTTTTTCAACACTAACACAAGTGCGAAAAGTGTTTTTTCCATGCTAATACAAGTGCAAAAGTGGTTTTTCCACACTAATACAAGTGCAAAAGTGGTTTCCTGCACCAACACAAGTGCGAAAAGTGGTTTTTCAACACTATCACAAGTGCAAAAAGTGTTTTTTCCACACTAATACAAGTGCAAAAGTGGTTTCCTGCACCAACACAAGTGCGAAAAGTGGTTTTTCAACACTAACACAAGTGCGAAAAGTGGTTTTTCAACACTAACACAAGTGCAAAAAGTGGTTTTTCAACACTAACACAAGTGCAAAAAGTGTTTTTTCCACACTAATACAAGTGCAAAAGTGGTTTCCTGCACCAACACAAGTGCGAAAAGTGGTTTTTCAACACTAACACAAGTGCGAAAAGTGGTTTTTCAACACTAACACAAGTGCGAAAAGTGGTTTTTCCACACTAATACAAGTGCAAAAGTGGTTTCCTGCACCAACACAAGTGCGAAAAGTGGTTTTTCAACACTAACACAAGTGCGAAAAGTGGTTTTTCAACACTAACACAAGGGCAAAAAGTGTTTTTTCCACACTAATACAAGTGCAAAAGTGGTTTCCTGCACCAACACAAGTGCGAAAAGTGGTTTTTCAACACTAACACAAGTGCGAAAAGTGGTTTTGCAACACTAACACAAGTGCGAAAAGTGGTTTTTCAACACTATCACAAGTGCAAAAAGTGTTTTTTCCACACTAATACAAGTGGAAAAGTGGTTTTTCAACACTAACACAAGTGCGAAAAGTGGTTTTTCAACACTAACACAAGTGCGAAAAGTGGTTTTTCAACACTAACACAAGTGCGAAAAGTGGTTTTTCCACACTAATACAAGTGCAAAAGTGTTTTCCTGCACCAACACAAGTGCGAAAAGTGGTTTTTCAACACTAACACAAGTGCGAAAAGTGGTTTTTCAACACTAACACAAGTGCGAAAAGTGTTTTTGCCACACTAATACAAGTGCAAAAGTGGTTTCCTGCACCAACACAAGTGCGAAAAGTGGTTTTTCAACACTAACACAAGTGCGAAAAGTGGTTTTTCAACACTAACACAAGTGCGAAAAGTGGTTTTTCAACACTAACACAAGTGCGAAAAGTGGATTTTCCACACTAATACAAGTGCAAAAGTGGTTTCCTGCACGAACACAAGTGCAAAAAGTGGTTTTTCAACACTAACACAAGTGCGAAAAGTGGTTTTTCAACACTATCACAAGTGCAAAAAGTGGTTTTTCAACACTAACACAAGTGCGAAAAGTGGTTTTTCAACACTAACACAAGTGCGAAAAGTGGTTTCCTGCACCAACACAAGTGCGAAAAGTGTTTTTCCACAATATTACAAGTGCAAAAGTGGTTTCCTGCACCAACACAAGTGCGAAAAGTGGTTTTTCAACACTAACACAAGTGCGAAAAGTGGTTTTTCAACACTAACACAAGTGCGAAAAGTGGTTTTTCAACACTAATACAAGTGCGAAAAGTGGTTTTTCAACACTAACACAAGTGCGAAAAGTGGTTTTTCAACACTCACACAAGTGCAAAAAGTGGTTTTTCAACACTAACACAAATGCGAAAAGTGGTTTTTCCACACTAATACAAGTGCAAAAGTGGTTTCCTGCACCAACACAAGTGCGAAAAGTGTTTTTTCAACACTAACACAAGTGCGAAAAGTGGTTTTTCAACACTAACACAAGGGCAAAAAGTGTTTTTTCCACACTAATACAAGTGCAAAAGTGGTTTCCTGCACCAACACAAGTGCGAAAAGTGGTTTTGCAACACTAACACAAGTGCGAAAAGTGGTTTTTCAACACTAACACAAGTGCGAAAAGTGTCTTTTCCACACTAATACAAGTGCAGAAGTGGTTTCCTGCACCAACACAAGTGCGAAAAGTGGTTTTTCAACACTAACACAAGTGCGAAAAGTGGTTTTTCAACACTAACACAAGTGCGAAAAGTGGTTTTTCAACACTAACACAAGTGCGAAAAGTGGTTTTTCCACACTAATACAAGTGCAAAAGTGGTTTCCTGCACCAACACAAGTGCGAAAAGTGGTTTTTCAACACTAACACAAGTGCGAAAAGTGTTTTTTCAATACTATCACAAGTGCAAAAAGTGTTTTTTCCACACTAATACAAGTGCAAAAGTGGTTTCCTGCACCAACACAAGTGCGAAAAGTGTTTTTTCAACACTAACACAAGTGCGAAAAGTGGTTTTTCAACACTAACACAAGGGCAAAAAGTGTTTTTTCCACACTAATACAAGTGCAAAAGTGGTTTTCTGCACCAACACAAGTGCGAAAAGTGGTTTTTCAACACTAACACAAGTGCGAAAAGTGGTTTTTCAACACTAACACAAGTGCGAAAAGTGTTTTTTCCACACTAATACAAGTGCAAAAGTGGTTTCCTGCACCAACACAAGTGCGAAAAGTGGTTTTTCAACACTAACACAAGTGCGAAAAGTGTTTTTTCAACACTAACACAAGTGCGAAAAGTGTTTTTTCCATACTAATACAAGTGCAAAAGTGTTTTTTCCACACTAATACAAGTGCCAAAGTGTTTTTTCAACACTAACACCAGTGCGAAAAGTGGTTTTTCAACACTAACACAAGAGCGAAAAGTGGTTTTTCAACACTATCACAAGTGCAAAAAGTGGATTTTCAACACTATCACAAGTGCAAAAAGTGTTTTTTCCACACTAATACAAGTGCAAAAGTGGTTTCCTGCACCAACACAAGTGCGAAAAGTGGTTTTTCAACACTAACACAAGTGCGAAAAGTGGTTTTTCAACACTATCACAAGTGCAAAAAGTGTTTTTTCCACACTAATACAAGTGCAAAAGTGGTTTCCTGCACCAACACAAGTGCGAAAAGTGGTTTTTCAACACTAACACAAGTGCGAAAAGTGGTTTTTCAACACTAACACAAGTGCGAAAAGTGTCTTTTCCACACTAATACAAGTGCAGAAGTGGTTTCCTGCACCAACACAAGTGCGAAAAGTGGTTTTTCAACACTAACACAAGTGCGAAAAGTGGTTTTTCAACACTAACACAAGTGCGAAAAGTGGTTTTTCAACACTAACACAAGTGCGAAAAGTGGTTTTTCAACACTAACACAAGTGCGAAAAGTGGTTTTTCAACACTAATACAAGTGCGAAAAGTGGTTTTTCAACACTAACACAAGTGCGAAAAGTGGTTTTTCAACACTCACACAAGTGCAAAAAGTGGTTTTTCAACACTAACACAAATGCGAAAAGTGGTTTTTCCACACTAATACAAGTGCAAAAGTGGTTTCCTGCACCAACACAAGTGCGAAAAGTGTTTTTTCAACACTAACACAAGTGCGAAAAGTGGTTTTTCAACACTAACACAAGGGCAAAAAGTGTTTTTTCCACACTAATACAAGTGCAAAAGTGGTTTCCTGCACCAACACAAGTGCGAAAAGTGGTTTTGCAACACTAACACAAGTGCGAAAAGTGGTTTTTCAACACTAACACAAGTGCGAAAAGTGTCTTTTCCACACTAATACAAGTGCAGAAGTGGTTTCCTGCACCAACACAAGTGCGAAAAGTGGTTTTTCAACACTAACACAAGTGCGAAAAGTGGTTTTTCAACACTAACACAAGTGCGAAAAGTGGTTTTTCAACACTAACACAAGTGCGAAAAGTGGTTTTTCCACACTAATACAAGTGCAAAAGTGGTTTCCTGCACCAACACAAGTGCGAAAAGTGGTTTTTCAACACTAACACAAGTGCGAAAAGTGTTTTTTCAATACTATCACAAGTGCAAAAAGTGTTTTTTCCACACTAATACAAGTGCAAAAGTGGTTTCCTGCACCAACACAAGTGCGAAAAGTGTTTTTTCAACACTAACACAAGTGCGAAAAGTGGTTTTTCAACACTAACACAAGGGCAAAAAGTGTTTTTTCCACACTAATACAAGTGCAAAAGTGGTTTTCTGCACCAACACAAGTGCGAAAAGTGGTTTTTCAACACTAACACAAGTGCGAAAAGTGGTTTTTCAACACTAACACAAGTGCGAAAAGTGTTTTTTCCACACTAATACAAGTGCAAAAGTGGTTTCCTGCACCAACACAAGTGCGAAAAGTGGTTTTTCAACACTAACACAAGTGCGAAAAGTGTTTTTTCAACACTAACACAAGTGCGAAAAGTGTTTTTTCCATACTAATACAAGTGCAAAAGTGTTTTTTCCACACTAATACAAGTGCCAAAGTGTTTTTTCAACACTAACACCAGTGCGAAAAGTGGTTTTTCAACACTAACACAAGAGCGAAAAGTGGTTTTTCAACACTATCACAAGTGCAAAAAGTGGATTTTCAACACTATCACAAGTGCAAAAAGTGTTTTTTCCACACTAATACAAGTGCAAAAGTGGTTTCCTGCACCAACACAAGTGCGAAAAGTGGTTTTTCAACACTAACACAAGTGCGAAAAGTGGTTTTTCAACACTATCACAAGTGCAAAAAGTGTTTTTTCCACACTAATACAAGTGCAAAAGTGGTTTCCTGCACCAACACAAGTGCGAAAAGTGGTTTTTCAACACTAACACAAGTGCGAAAAGTGGTTTTTCAACACTAACACAAGTGCGAAAAGTGTCTTTTCCACACTAATACAAGTGCAGAAGTGGTTTCCTGCACCAACACAAGTGCGAAAAGTGGTTTTTCAACACTAACACAAGTGCGAAAAGTGGTTTTTCAACACTAACACAAGTGCGAAAAGTGGTTTTTCAACACTAACACAAGTGCAAAAAGTGTTTTTTCCACACTAACACAAGTGCAAAAAGTGTTTTTTCCACACTAATACAAGTGCAAAAGTGGTTTCCTGCACCAACACAAGTGCGAAAAGTGGTTTTTCAACACTAACAAAAGTGAGAAAAGTGGTTTATCAACACTAACACAAGTGCGAAAAGTGGTTTGTCAACACTATCACAAGTGCGAAAAGTGGTTTTTTCCACACTAATACAAGTGCCAAAGTGTTTTTTCAACACTAACACCAGTGCGAAAAGTGGTTTTTCAACACTAACACAAGAGCGAAAAGTGGTTTTTCAACACTATCACAAGTGCAAAAAGTGGATTTTCAACACTATCACAAGTGCAAAAAGTGTTTTTTCCACACTAATACAAGTGCAAAAGTGGTTTCCTGCACCAACACAAGTGCGAAAAGTGGTTTTTCAACACTAACACAAGTGCGAAAAGTGGTTTTTCAACACTATCACAAGTGCAAAAAGTGTTTTTTCCACACTAATACAAGTGCAAAAGTGGTTTCCTGCACCAACACAAGTGCGAAAAGTGGTTTTTCAACACTAACACAAGTGCGAAAAGTGGTTTTTCAACACTAACACAAGTGCGAAAAGTGTCTTTTCCACACTAATACAAGTGCAGAAGTGGTTTCCTGCACCAACACAAGTGCGAAAAGTGGTTTTTCAACACTAACACAAGTGCGAAAAGTGGTTTTTCAACACTAACACAAGTGCGAAAAGTGGTTTTTCAACACTAACACAAGTGCGAAAAGTGGTTTTTCCACACTAATACAAGTGCAAAAGTGGTTTCCTGCACCAACACAAGTGCGAAAAGTGGTTTTTCAACACTAACACAAGTGCGAAAAGTGTTTTTTCAATACTATCACAAGTGCAAAAAGTGTTTTTTCCACACTAATACAAGTGCAAAAGTGGTTTCCTGCACCAACACAAGTGCGAAAAGTGTTTTTTCAACACTAACACAAGTGCGAAAAGTGGTTTTTCAACACTAACACAAGGGCAAAAAGTGTTTTTTCCACACTAATACAAGTGCAAAAGTGGTTTTCTGCACCAACACAAGTGCGAAAAGTGGTTTTTCAACACTAACACAAGTGCGAAAAGTGGTTTTTCAACACTAACACAAGTGCGAAAAGTGTTTTTTCCACACTAATACAAGTGCAAAAGTGGTTTCCTGCACCAACACAAGTGCGAAAAGTGGTTTTTCAACACTAACACAAGTGCGAAAAGTGTTTTTTCAACACTAACACAAGTGCGAAAAGTGTTTTTTCCATACTAATACAAGTGCAAAAGTGTTTTTTCCACACTAATACAAGTGCAAAAGTGGTTTCCTGCACCAACACAAGTGCGAAAAGTGGTTTTTCAACACTATCACAAGTGCAAAAAGTGTTTTTTCCACACTAATACAAGTGCAAAAGTGGTTTCCTGCACCAACACAAGTGCGAAAAGTGGTTTTTCAACACTAACACAAGTGCGAAAAGTGGTTTTTCAACACTAACACAAGTGCGAAAAGTGGTTTTTCAACACTAACACAAGTGCGAAAAGTGGGTTTTCAACACTAACACAAGTGCGAAAAGTGGGTTTTCCACACTAATGCAAGTGCAAAAGTGGTTTCCTGCACCAACACAAGTGCAAAAAGTGGTTTTTCAACACTAACACAAGTGCGAAAAGTGGTTTTTCAACACTATCACAAGTGCAAAAAGTGGTTTTTCAACACTAACACAAGTGCGAAAAGTGGTTTCCTGCACCAACACAAGTGCGAAAAGTGTTTTTTCCACAATAATACAAGTGCAAAAGTGGTTTCCTGCACCAACACAAGTGCGAAAAGTGTTTTTTCAACACTAACACAAGTGCGAAAAGTGGTTTTTCAACACTAACACAAGTGCGAAAAGTGGTTTTTCAACACTAATACAAGTGCGAAAAGTGGTTTTTAAACACTATCACAAGTGCAAAAGGTGTTTTTCCACACTAATACAAGTGCAAAAGTGGTTTCCTGCACCAACACAAGTGCGATAAGTGGTTTTTCAAGACTAACACAAGTGCGAAAAGTGGTTTTTCCACACTATCACAAGTGCAAAAAGTGTTTTTTCCACACTAATACAAGTGCAAAAGTGGTTTCCTGCACCAACACAAGTGCGAAAAGTGGTTTTTCAACACTAACACAAGTGCGAAAAGTGGTTTTTCAACACTATCACAAGTGCAAAAAGTGTTTTTTCCACACTAATACAAGTGCAAAAGTGGTTTCCTGCACCAACACAAGTGCGAAAAGTGGTTTTTCAACACTAACACAAGTGCGAAAAGTGGTTTTTCAACACTAACACAAGTGCGAAAAGTGTCTTTTCCACACTAATACAAGTGCAGAAGTGGTTTCCTGCACCAACACAAGTGCGAAAAGTGGTTTTTCAACACTAACACAAGTGCGAAAAGTGGTTTTTCAACACTAACACAAGTGCGAAAAGTGGTTTTTCAACACTAACACAAGTGCAAAAAGTGTTTTTTCCACACTAACACAAGTGCAAAAAGTGTTTTTTCCACACTAATACAAGTGCAAAAGTGGTTTCCTGCACCAACACAAGTGCGAAAAGTGGTTTTTCAACACTAACAAAAGTGAGAAAAGTGGTTTATCAACACTAACACAAGTGCGAAAAGTGGTTTGTCAACACTATCACAAGTGCGAAAAGTGGTTTTTTCCACACTAATACAAGTGCCAAAGTGTTTTTTCAACACTAACACCAGTGCGAAAAGTGGTTTTTCAACACTAACACAAGAGCGAAAAGTGGTTTTTCAACACTATCACAAGTGCAAAAAGTGGATTTTCAACACTATCACAAGTGCAAAAAGTGTTTTTTCCACACTAATACAAGTGCAAAAGTGGTTTCCTGCACCAACACAAGTGCGAAAAGTGGTTTTTCAACACTAACACAAGTGCGAAAAGTGGTTTTTCAACACTATCACAAGTGCAAAAAGTGTTTTTTCCACACTAATACAAGTGCAAAAGTGGTTTCCTGCACCAACACAAGTGCGAAAAGTGGTTTTTCAACACTAACACAAGTGCGAAAAGTGGTTTTTCAACACTAACACAAGTGCGAAAAGTGTCTTTTCCACACTAATACAAGTGCAGAAGTGGTTTCCTGCACCAACACAAGTGCGAAAAGTGGTTTTTCAACACTAACACAAGTGCGAAAAGTGGTTTTTCAACACTAACACAAGTGCGAAAAGTGGTTTTTCAACACTAACACAAGTGCGAAAAGTGGTTTTTCCACACTAATACAAGTGCAAAAGTGGTTTCCTGCACCAACACAAGTGCGAAAAGTGGTTTTTCAACACTAACACAAGTGCGAAAAGTGTTTTTTCAATACTATCACAAGTGCAAAAAGTGTTTTTTCCACACTAATACAAGTGCAAAAGTGGTTTCCTGCACCAACACAAGTGCGAAAAGTGTTTTTTCAACACTAACACAAGTGCGAAAAGTGGTTTTTCAACACTAACACAAGGGCAAAAAGTGTTTTTTCCACACTAATACAAGTGCAAAAGTGGTTTTCTGCACCAACACAAGTGCGAAAAGTGGTTTTTCAACACTAACACAAGTGCGAAAAGTGGTTTTTCAACACTAACACAAGTGCGAAAAGTGTTTTTTCCACACTAATACAAGTGCAAAAGTGGTTTCCTGCACCAACACAAGTGCGAAAAGTGGTTTTTCAACACTAACACAAGTGCGAAAAGTGTTTTTTCAACACTAACACAAGTGCGAAAAGTGTTTTTTCCATACTAATACAAGTGCAAAAGTGTTTTTTCCACACTAATACAAGTGCAAAAGTGGTTTCCTGCACCAACACAAGTGCGAAAAGTGGTTTTTCAACACTATCACAAGTGCAAAAAGTGTTTTTTCCACACTAATACAAGTGCAAAAGTGGTTTCCTGCACCAACACAAGTGCGAAAAGTGGTTTTTCAACACTAACACAAGTGCGAAAAGTGGTTTTTCAACACTAACACAAGTGCAAAAAGTGGTTTTTCAACACTAACACAAGTGCGAAAAGTGGGTTTTCAACACTAACACAAGTGCGAAAAGTGGGTTTTCCACACTAATGCAAGTGCAAAAGTGGTTTCCTGCACCAACACAAGTGCAAAAAGTGGTTTTTCAACACTAACACAAGTGCGAAAAGTGGTTTTTCAACACTATCACAAGTGCAAAAAGTGGTTTTTCAACACTAACACAAGTGCGAAAAGTGGTTTCCTGCACCAACACAAGTGCGAAAAGTGTTTTTTCCACAATAATACAAGTGCAAAAGTGGTTTCCTGCACCAACACAAGTGCGAAAAGTGTTTTTTCAACACTAACACAAGTGCGAAAAGTGGTTTTTCAACACTAACACAAGTGCGAAAAGTGGTTTTTCAACACTAATACAAGTGCGAAAAGTGGTTTTTAAACACTATCACAAGTGCAAAAGGTGTTTTTCCACACTAATACAAGTGCAAAAGTGGTTTCCTGCACCAACACAAGTGCGATAAGTGGTTTTTCAAGACTAACACAAGTGCGAAAAGTGGTTTTTCCACACTATCACAAGTGCAAAAAGTGTTTTTTCCACACTAATACAAGTGCAAAAGTGGTTTCCTGCACCAACACAAGTGCGATAAGTGGTTTTTCAACACTATCACAAGTGCGAAAAGTGGTTTTTCAACACTAACACAAGTGCAAAAAGTGTTTTTTCCACACTAACACAAGTGCGAAAAGTGGTTTTTCAACACTAACACAAGTGCAAAAAGTGGTTTTTCAACACTAACACAAATGCGAAAAGTGGTTTTTCCACACTAATACAAGTGCAAAAGTGGTTTCCTGCACCAACACAAGTGCGAAAAGTGGTTTTTCAACACTAACACAAGTGCGAAAAGTGGTTTTTCAACACTATCACAAGTGCGAAAAGTGGTTTTTCAACACTATCACAAGTGCAAAAAGTGTTTTTTCCACACTAATACAAGTGCAAAAGTGGTTTCCTGCACCAACACAAGTGCGAAAAGTGTTTTTTCAACACTAACACAAGTGCGAAAAGTGGTTTTTCAACACTAACACAAGGGCAAAAAGTGTTTTTTCCACACTAATACAAGTGCAAAAGTGGTTTCCTGCACCAACACAAGTGCGAAAAGTGGTTTTGCAACACTAACACAAGTGCGAAAAGTGGTTTTTCAACACTAACACAAGTGCGAAAAGTGGTTTTTCCACACTAATACAAGTGCAAAAGTGGTTCCCTGCACCAACACATGTGCGAAAAGTGGTTTTTCAACACTAACACAAGTGCGAAAAGTGGTTTTTCAACACTAACACAAGTGCGAAAAGTGTTTTTTCCATACTAATACAAGTGCAAAAGTGGTTTTTCCACACTAATACAAGTGCAAAAGTGGTTTCCTGCACCAACACAAGTGCGAAAAGTGGTTTTTCAACACTATCACAAGTGCAAAAAGTGTTTTTTCCACACTAATACAAGTGCAAAAGTGGTTTCCTGCACCAACACAAGTGCGAAAAGTGGTTTTTCAACACTAACACAAGTGCGAAAAGCGGTTTTTCAACACTAACACAAGTGCAAAAAGTGGTTTTTCAACACTAACACAAGTGCAAAAAGTGTTTTTTCCACACTAATACAAGTGCAAAAGTGGTTTCCTGCACCAACACAAGTGCGAAAAGTGGTTTTTCAACACTAACACAAGTGCGAAAAGTGGTTTTTCAACACTAACACAAGTGCGAAAAGTGGTTTTTCCACACTAATACAAGTGCAAAAGTGGTTTCCTGCACCAACACAAGTGCGAAAAGTGGTTTTTCAACACTAACACAAGTGCGAAAAGTGGTTTTTCAACACTAACACAAGTGCGAAAAGTGTTTTTTCCACACTAATACAAGTGCAAAAGTGGTTTCCTGCACCAACACAAGTGCGAAACGTGGTTTTTCAACACTAACACAAGTGCGAAAAGTGGTTTTTCAACACTAACACAAGTGCGAAAAGTGGTTTTTCAACACTAACACAAGTGCGAAAAGTGGATTTTCCACACTAATACAAGTGCAAAAGTGGTTTCCTGCACGAACACAAGTGCAAAAAGTGGTTTTTCAACACTAACACAAGTGCGAAAAGTGGTTTTTCAACACTATCACAAGTGCAAAAAGTGGTTTTTCAACACTAACACAAGTGCGAAAAGTGGTTTCTCAACACTAACACAAGTGCGAAAAGTGGTTTCCTGCACCAACACAAGTGCGAAAAGTGTTTTTTCCACAATATTACAAGTGCAAAAGTGGTTTCCTGCACCAACACAAGTGCGAAAAGTGGTTTTTCAACACTAACACAAGTGCGAAAAGTGGTTTTTCAACACTAACACAAGTGCGAAAAGTGGTTTTTCAACACTAATACAAGTGCGAAAAGTGGTTTTTCAACACTAACACAAGTGCGAAAAGTGGTTTTTCAACACTCACACAAGTGCAAAAAGTGGTTTTTCAACACTAACACAAATGCGAAAAGTGGTTTTTCCACACTAATACAAGTGCAAAAGTGGTTTCCTGCACCAACACAAGTGCGAAAAGTGTTTTTTCAACACTAACACAAGTGCGAAAAGTGGTTTTTCAACACTAACACAAGGGCAAAAAGTGTTTTTTCCACACTAATACAAGTGCAAAAGTGGTTTCCTGCACCAACACAAGTGCGAAAAGTGGTTTTGCAACACTAACACAAGTGCGAAAAGTGGTTTTTCAACACTAACACAAGTGCGAAAAGTGTTTTTTCCACACTAATACAAGTGCAAAAGTGGTTCCCTGCACTAACACATGTGCGAAAAGTGGTTTTTCAACACTAACACAAGTGCGAAAAGTGGTTTTTCAACACTAACACAAGTGCGAAAAGTGTTTTTTCCATACTAATACAAGTGCAAAAGTGGTTTTTCCACACTAATACAAGTGCAAAAGTGGTTTCCTGCACCAACACAAGTGCGAAAAGTGGTTTTTCAACACTATCACAAGTGCAAAAAGTGTTTTTTCCACACTAATACAAGTGCAAAAGTGGTTTCCTGCACCAACACAAGTGCAAAAAGTGGTTTTTCAACACTAACACAAGTGCGAAAAGTGGTTTTTCAACACTAACACAAGTGCGAAAAGTGGTTTTTCAACACTAACACAAGTGCAAAAAGTGTTTTTTCCACACTAATACAAGTGCAAAAGTGGTTTCCTGCACCAACACAAGTGCGAAAAGTGGTTTTTCAACACTAACACAAGTGCGAAAAGTGGTTTTTCAACACTAACACAAGTGCGAAAAGTGGTTTTTCCACACTAATACAAGTGCAAAAGTGGTTTCCTGCACCAACACAAGTGCGAAAAGTGGTTTTTCAACACTAACACAAGTGCGAAAAGTGGTTTTTCAACACTAACACAAGTGCGAAAAGTGTTTTTTCCACACTAATACAAGTGCAAAAGTGGTTTCCTGCACCAACACATGTGCGAAAAGTGGTTTTTCAACACTAACACAAGTGCGAAAAGTGGTTTTTCAACACTAACACAAGTGCGAAAAGTGTTTTTTCCATACTAATACAAGTGCAAAAGTGGTTTTTCCACACTAATACAAGTGCAAAAGTGGTTTCCTGCACCAACACAAGTGCGAAAAGTGGTTTTTCAACACTATCACAAGTGCAAAAAGTGTTTTTTCCACACTAATACAAGTGCAAAAGTGGTTTCCTGCACCAACACAAGTGCGAAAAGTGGTTTTTCAACACTAACACAAGTGCGAAAAGTGGTTTTTCAACACTAACACAAGTGCGAAAAGTGGTTTTTCAACACTAACACAAGTGCAAAAAGTGTTTTTTCCACACTAATACAAGTGCAAAAGTGGTTTCCTGCACCAACACAAGTGCGAAAAGTGGTTTTTCAACACTAACACAAGTGCGAAAAGTGGTTTTTCAACACTAACACAAGTGCGAAAAGTGTTTTTTCCACACTAATACAAGTGCAAAAGTGGTTTCCTGCACCAACAGAAGTGCGAAAAGTGGTTTTTCAACACTAACACAAGTGCGAAAAGTGGTTTTTCAACACTAACACAAGTGCGAAAAGTGGTTTTTCAACACTAACACAAGTGCGAAAAGTGGTTTTTCAACACTAACACAAGTGCGAAAAGTGGGTTTTCAACACTAACACAAGTGCGAAAAGTGGGTTTTCCACACTAATACAAGTGCAAAAGTGGTTTCCTGCACCAACACAAGTGCAAAAAGTGGTTTTTCAACACTAACACAAGTGCGAAAAGTGGTTTTTCAACACTATCACAAGTGCAAAAAGTGGTTTTTCAACACTAACACAAGTGCGAAAAGTGGTTTCCTGCACCAACACAAGTGCGAAAAGTGTTTTTTCCACAATAATACAAGTGCAAAAGTGGTTTCCTGCACCAACACAAGTGCGAAAAGTGTTTTTTTCAACACTAACACAAGTGCGAAAAGTGGTTTTTCAACACTAACACAAGTGCGAAAAGTGGTTTTTCAACACTAATACAAGTGCGAAAAGTGGTTTTTAAACACTATCACAAGTGCAAAAGGTGTTTTTCCACACTAATACAAGTGCAAAAGTGGTTTCCTGCACCAACACAAGTGCGATAAGTGGTTTTTCAAGACTAACACAAGTGCGAAAAGTGGTTTTTCCACACTATCACAAGTGCAAAAAGTGTTTTTTCCACACTAATACAAGTGCAAAAGTGGTTTCCTGCACCAACACAAGTGCGAAAAGTGGTTTTTCAACACTATCACAAGTGCGAAAAGTGGTTTTTCAACACTAACACAAGTGCAAAAAGTGTTTTTTCCACACTAACACAAGTGCGAAAAGTGGTTTTTCAACACTATCACAAGTGCAAAAAGTGTTTTTTCCACACTAATACAAGTGGAAAAGTGGTTTTTCAACACTAACACAAGTGCGAAAAGTGGTTTTTCAACACTATCACAAGTGCGAAAAGTAGTTTTTCCACACTAATACAAGTGCAAAAGTGTTTTTTCAACACTAACACCAGTGCGAAAAGTGGTTTTTCAACACTAACACAAGAGCGAAAAGTGGTTTTTCAACACTATCACAAGTGCAAAAAGTGGATTTTCAACACTATCACAAGTGCAAAAAGTGTTTTTTCCACACTAATACACGTGCAAAAGTGGTTTCCTGCACCAACACAAGTGCGAAAAGTGGTTTTTCAACACTAACACAAGTGCGAAAAGTGGTTTTTCAACACTATCACAAGTGCAAAAAGTGTTTTTTCCACACTAATACAAGTGCAAAAGTGGTTTCCTGCACCAACACAAGTGCGAAAAGTGGTTTTTCAACACTAACACAAGTGCGAAAAGTGGTTTTTCAACACTAACACAAGTGCGAAAAGTGTCTTTTCCACACTAATACAAGTGCAGAAGTGGTTTCCTGCACCAACACAAGTGCGAAAAGTGGTTTTTCAACACTAACACAAGTGCGAAAAGTGGTTTTTCAACACTAACACAAGTGCAAAAAGTGGTTTTTCAACACTAACACAAATGCGAAAAGTGGTTTTTCCACACTAATACAAGTGCAAAAGTGGTTTCCTGCACCAACACAAGTGCGAAAAGTGGTTTTTCAACACTAACACAAGTGCGAAAAGTGGTTTTTCAACACTATCACAAGTGCGAAAAGTGGTTTTTCAACACTATCACAAGTGCAAAAAGTGTTTTTTCCACACTAATACAAGTGCAAAAGTGTTTCCTGCACCAACACAAGTGCGAAAAGTGGTTTTTCAACACTAACACAAGTGCGAAAAGTGGTTTTTCAACACTAACACAAGTGCGAAAAGTGGTTTTTCAACACTAACACAAGTGCAAAAAGTGTTTTTTCCACACTAATACAAGTGCAAAAGTGGTTTCCTGCACCAACACAAGTGCGAAAAGTGGTTTTTCAACACTAACACAAGTGCGAAAAGTGGTTTTTCAACACTAACACAAGTGCGAAAAGTGTTTTTTCCACACTAATACAAGTGCAAAAGTGGTTTCCTGCACCAACAGAAGTGCGAAAAGTGGTTTTTCAACACTAACACAAGTGCGAAAAGTGGTTTTTCAACACTAACACAAGTGCGAAAAGTGGTTTTTCAACACTAACACAAGTGCGAAAAGTGGTTTTTCAACACTAACACAAGTGCGAAAAGTGGGTTTTCAACACTAACACAAGTGCGAAAAGTGGGTTTTCCACACTAATACAAGTGCAAAAGTGGTTTCCTGCACCAACACAAGTGCAAAAAGTGGTTTTTCAACACTAACACAAGTGCGAAAAGTGGTTTTTCAACACTATCACAAGTGCAAAAAGTGGTTTTTCAACACTAACACAAGTGCGAAAAGTGGTTTCCTGCACCAACACAAGTGCGAAAAGTGTTTTTTCCACAATAATACAAGTGCAAAAGTGGTTTCCTGCACCAACACAAGTGCGAAAAGTGTTTTTTCAACACTAACACAAGTGCGAAAAGTGGTTTTTCAACACTAACACAAGTGCGAAAAGTGGTTTTTCAACACTAATACAAGTGCGAAAAGTGGTTTTTAAACACTATCACAAGTGCAAAAGGTGTTTTTCCACACTAATACAAGTGCAAAAGTGGTTTCCTGCACCAACACAAGTGCAAAAAGTGGTTTTTCAACACTATCACAAGTGCGAAAAGTGGTTTTTCAACACTAACACAAGTGCAAAAAGTGTTTTTTCCACACTAACACAAGTGCGAAAAGTGGTTTTTCAACACTATCACAAGTGCAAAAAGTGTTTTTTCCACACTAATACAAGTGGAAAAGTGGTTTTTCAACACTAACACAAGTGCGAAAAGTGGTTTTTCAACACTATCACAAGTGCGAAAAGTAGTTTTTCCACACTAATACAAGTGCAAAAGTGTTTTTTCAACACTAACACCAGTGCGAAAAGTGGTTTTTCAACACTAACACAAGAGCGAAAAGTGGTTTTTCAACACTATCACAAGTGCAAAAAGTGGATTTTCAACACTATCACAAGTGCAAAAAGTGTTTTTTCCACACTAATACACGTGCAAAAGTGGTTTCCTGCACCAACACAAGTGCGAAAAGTGGTTTTTCAACACTAACACAAGTGCGAAAAGTGGTTTTTCAACACTATCACAAGTGCAAAAAGTGTTTTTTCCACACTAATACAAGTGCAAAAGTGGTTTCCTGCACCAACACAAGTGCGAAAAGTGGTTTTTCAACACTAACACAAGTGCGAAAAGTGGTTTTTCAACACTAACACAAGTGCGAAAAGTGTCTTTTCCACACTAATACAAGTGCAGAAGTGGTTTCCTGCACCAACACAAGTGCGAAAAGTGGTTTTTCAACACTAACACAAGTGCGAAAAGTGGTTTTTCAACACTAACACAAGTGCAAAAAGTGGTTTTTCAACACTAACACAAATGCGAAAAGTGGTTTTTCCACACTAATACAAGTGCAAAAGTGGTTTCCTGCACCAACACAAGTGCGAAAAGTGGTTTTTCAACACTAACACAAGTGCGAAAAGTGGTTTTTCAACACTATCACAAGTGCGAAAAGTGGTTTTTCAACACTATCACAAGTGCAAAAAGTGTTTTTTCCACA